>NW_028270167.1:81329834-81636372 GCF_037043375.1 Chiloscyllium plagiosum
GCTACCACATATTTGAACTGTATATCAAATTTTAGGGAATGATTAAGTTGAGCGGGAGTTGGCTAGATGGCATTTCAAAGTAGCACAGCACGTGATGAAGCAGGAAGCAGACAAGAGATTGAAAATTTGGAATTTTTTGAACATGGATAAAATGTTAGTGTTACTTCCAGTTGAACCTATAAAATCAAGATTTAGTGGAACTTATCAAAGTGAAATAAAATTGAGTGAGGCGAATTACTTGATAGGACTGCAGATAGAAAGCAATCTCAGTGTGTCATGTTAATATGCTCAAATTATAATTTGATACTGTGACAAAGCTGTTACTTTAACAAGGTTAGGTTGTCATTCGTTCTTTTTTCTTCTGGAGGTCATAAAAACACAGGTTCGGAAAAGTCTGAGTTTGGAAGGGTTTCAGGGCCAATTTGACAATAGCTAACAGATACTGCCTCAGGCAGAATGCTTTCAAGGTTAGAAATCAAACACTTGTATATTGAAAGTGGAGTGGCCAGTTCTCCCAGCTCAACTTTTCTCTGGTTTAGTTTTTTTTAAGCAGTCGTGTGAAGAAAGACAAAGAGTCTCAAAACAACTAGCAAAGTTAGGGTCTGGGCTAACTTTTTGAAATGCTTTAAGGGGTTTGGTCTGTTGCATAACAATCGAGAAGGAAAGTAAAAAGATAATGTGTTACTGGATACAACACGCGTGACAAAGTGAGTTCACAGGTTTCTGAATTGGACTTTCCTCAAATTAAAATGGACAATGAGGACGTTCTCAAAATTTGGTATAAATTATTGAGGTACCTTCCACCAGAAATCAAAGTGACCTGAAAGAGTTATTACTATTGCATAGTGAGATATGTGGGAATAAGCTGGGAAACACTAATTTCATTATGCATGATATAGATATAGGAAATGCTGTTCCAATTAAGCAATATCCCTATAGATTTACACCAAAGAAAGTTGGTATAGGTTCAAAGACAACTTGAACGCATGTTCCAAAACAGCAGCATGAAAGGGAGTTGCAGCAATTGGAGCTCAGTCATAGTAATGGTGCCACAACCAGATGATTGCGTGCAGCCTATTGCAAAGTTAATGCACTTGCAGCGTCTGATTCATATCCAATTCGACATTGAGAAAACTGTATTGAAAAGGTAGAACAAGGAACTTATATTTGTAATTTTGACTTGCTCACAGGATACTGGCAGGTACCTTTATCCGAAGGAGTGAAGACATTTTTGACTTTTGTAACAATGAATGGACATTACCCACTTAAAGTCATAGAGTCATAGAGATGTACAGCATGGAAACTGACCCTTCGGTCCAATCCGTCCATGCCGACCAGATATCCCAACCCAAACTTGTCCCAGCTGCCAGCGCCCGGCCCATATCCCTCTAAACCCTTCCTATTCATATACCAATCCAGATGCCTTTTAAATGTTGCAATTGTACCAGCCTCCACCACTTCCTCTGGCAGCTCATTCCATACACGTACCACCCTCTGTGTGAAAACGTTACCCCTTATGTCTCTTTAATATCTTTCCTCTCTCACCCGAGACATATGCCCTCTAGTTCTGGACTCCCTAACCCCAGGGAAAATACTTTGTCTATTTATCCTATCAATGCCCCTCATAATTTTGTAAATCTCTATAAGGTCACCCCTCAGCCTCCGACGCTCCTGGGAAAACAGCCCCAGCCTATTCAGCCTCTCTCCATAGCTCAAATCCTCCAACCCTGGCAACATCCTTGTAAATCTTTTCTGAACATTTTCAAGGTTCACAACATCTTTCCAATAGGAAGGAGACCAGAATTGCACACAATATTCCAACAGTTGCCTAACCGTTGTCCTGTACAGCTGCAACATGACCTCCCAACTCTGTACTCAATACACTGACCAATAAAGGAAAGCATACCAAACACCACCTTCACTATCCAACCTACCTGCAACTCCATTTTCAATAAGCTATGATCCTTCACTCCAAGGTTTCTTTGTTCAGTAACACTCACTCAGATCTTATCATTTAGTGTACAAGTCCTGCTAAGATTTGCTTTCCCAAAATGCAGCACCTCACATTTATCCGAATTAAACTCCATCTGCCACTTCTCAGCCTATTGGCCCATCTGGTCCAGATCCTGTTGTAATCTGAGGTAACCCTCTTCGCTGTCCACGACACCTCAAATGTTGGTGTCATCTGCAAACGTATTAACTGTACCTCTTATGCTCGCATCCAATTCATTTAAGTCATGCAATTTGATTTGGAAAATGCACCAGCCACATTTGAAAGGCTAACTAATAAAGTAATTTCTGGGTTATCCAATTGTACGGTGTACATCGACAACCTTGTGATCGTTTAGTCACACACGGAAGGAACATTTGCAGCATTTATTGGAAGTATTCAATTGACTTTGGGAGGCAGGCTGGTGATAAACCTGGCTAAGTGTGAATTCGAGAGAAAGTGAGGGCTGCAGATGCTGGAGATCAGAGCTGAAAATGTGTTGCTGGAAAAGCGCAGCAGGTCAGGCAGCATCCAAGGAACAGGAGAATCGACGTTTCGGCCATAAGCCCTACTTCAGGAAGGGCTTATGTGTGAATTCTCCAAAGTCCGAGTCATGTTCCTCGGTCATGTTGTCAGGCATAGGCAGATGGCCCCGACCATGCCATTGACAACGACAGCAGGACTATGACTTCTGGGAGTGAAAAGGTTTACCAGAAGTTTGTGCCAAATTGTAATAGCGTGGTTGCTCCACTGATTGACTAATTGAAGAAGTGCAGGAAATTTCAGTGGACAGTAGAATGTCAGAAGGCATGTGCCAACCTGAAAGCTGTGTTAACCATTGCCCCAGTGTTAGTTACGCCGAATTGCACAAAGCTACTCAAGATGGCTACTGATGTGAGTGATATGAGTGTTGGTGCTGTATTCTTACAAGATGACAATGAGAAGGTAGAAAGCCCCATTGGGTATTTCTTCAGGAAATTGAATATTCATCAGAAATATTCCACGATTGAGAAGGAGACCTTGAGCTTGGTGTTCCAACATTTCAACATTTGTATTGTCAGTATTGGGTCTTGGTCAATTGTCTGTACTGATCATAACCCATTAAAGCTTTTGGAGAAATGTAAGGGCTGCACTTCCAGATGGTTTACATGGAGCTTGTTACTGCAGCCATTCAATTTGAAAATGATACACGTGACAGGATGAGAAAATGTATATGCTGATGTCTTGTCACAACTTGGACAATGTAAGATGGAGGATTTGGTGGCAGGAGTAAATGGACAGAAACAGAATGCTGTAGTGAATACTTGCATGGTTACAGTTGATGCAACGTGTATATATTGTCACGTAATAATAGATTAAGACTAAGGTTTTTAAAATGAAATCATCTTTGTCTCTTATTAATATTGCAGTACAATTACAATACTGGTACCAAACCAACAATGTGGAAATTTGCCCAGGATGTCCTGTACATAAAAAAGGGACAAATTCCAGCCAATTAACGCCCCATCAGTCTATTTCTCAATCATCAGTAAAGTGATGGAAAGTGTCATGAACAGTGATATAAAGCTGCACTTGCTCAGCAATAAGCTGCTCAACATCCTGCGGGGTTATCATTGACCAGAAACTCAACTGCACTTGCCAGAAACACAGTAGCTACAACAGCAGGACAGAAGCTAGGAATACTGCAGCAAGGAATACTGCAGCCTGTCCACCATCTACAATGTACAAGTTGGAAGTGTGATGGAATTCTCCCAACTTGCCTGGATGGGTGCAGCCCCATCAAGACTCAAGACGTTTGGCACCATCCAGGAAAAGCAGCCCACTTGATTGGCACCACATCCACAAGTGTCCACTCCCTCCACCACACATGCTCAGTACTGACTGCTGCTGCTACTATCTGCAAGATTCACTGCAGAAATTCACTGAGGATCCTCAAACAGCACCTTCCAAACCCACAACCACTTCCATCTAGAAGAACAAGGGCAGCAGATGTGTGGGAACTCCACTATCTTCAGTTCCCCTCCAAGTCATGCATCATCCTGACTTGAAAATATAACGCCGTTCCATCACTGTCACTGGGTCAAAGTCCTGGAATTCCCTCCCTAATTACATTGGGGGTTAACCCACAGCAGTTCAAGAAGTCAGCTCACCCCCACCTTCTCAAGGGCAACTAAGGACATGCGTAAATGCTGGCAAGCCAGTGACACCCACACCCCATAAGATAAATAAAAGATAATAGTTCAGTGTGTGTGTGTGTGTGTGAGAGAGAGAGAGAGAGAGAAAGACCATACCTGAGTGTGTGTGTCTCTGTGTGTGTAAGAGAGAGAGAAAAACACTGTGCCTGAGCGTGTGTGTGTAAGAGATTGAGTCAGAGAGACAGAGAGAGAGAGAGACCATGCATCTGCGTGTGTGTGCGTGAGAGAGATAGCGAAAGACTGTTTGTTTGTGTGTGTCGGGGCAGGGGGAGTTGGAGTGTGTTGATGTGAGGATGCTGTTATCTTAAATATGTTATTTTGTCCTTTGATTTTTTGAAGAGAGATTGTAAGTGCAGAGGTGCCGAAAAGTCCAGAGTGTTTGTAGCTTTTTCTTTAAAAAAGTTTAACAATGGAAAAGAAGTGGCCAGTTCAGGTTCTTCCAGTTTTGGTCTAGCTGTAGCATTCCCAAGCTGTTTTGAGTATCAGAAGGTTCAGTAAATGATTCCTAACTGAGCATTCGGGCATTTCTCTGGATGTTGTTCTCTCCTGCCTGTACGATATGAGTTTGAATTTACGTTTTTGCCACGGGGTGTGTTTATGAGATGTTACAACAGAGGAACAGGAAATTAGTAAGTTACTGTATCAAGTACTAGGTTATGTTTTCCGATCGTTTAGTTATTCTTAATGCCACTTTCTTTTGTTTGTGTTTCAACCGTAGTGCTTAAGTGAATTCTGTGAGGCTTAATGCAGAGTGGTTTAACCAGTTGCATCACACCTGGAACATCAATGTCACATTTGCCTTTAGACAAAGAAAACCTTATTTATCCTCTCCATGCCTCAATGATTTTACAAACCTCTGTAAGGTCACCCCTCAGCCACCGACGCTCCAGGAAAAACAGCTGCAGCTTCTTCAGCCTTTCCTTGTCGCTCAAACCGTCCAACCCTGGCAACATCCTTGTATATCTTTTCTGAAACCTTTCAAGTTTCACAGCATCCTTCCTTTACGAGGGAAATTGCACGCAACATTCTAACAGTGGCCTAAACATTGTCCTGTATAGCTGCAGCATGACCTCCGAACTCCAATACTCAATGCTCTGACCAACAAAGGGAAGCATACTCAATGCCTTCTTCACTATGCTGTCTTCCTGGGACTACACTTCCACAGAACTATGAACTCCAAGGTTTCTTTGATCAACAACACTCCCCACGAAATTACCATGAAGTGTGTAAGCCCAGCCCTGATTTGCCTTTCCAAAATGCAGCACCTTGCATTTATCTAAATTAAACTCCATCTACCAACCTTTGGCCCATTGGCCCATCTGATCAAGATCCTGTTATACTTTGAGGTAACCTTCTTCACTGCCCATTACACTGACAATGTTGGTGTCATCTGCAAACTTACTACATATACCTTCTATGTTCACATCCAAATCTTAAATGTAAGTGATGAAAAGCAGTGGATCCAGCATTGATCCTTGTGGCACATCACAGGTCACAGTCCTCCAGTCTGAAAATCAAACATCCACCACCATCCTCTGTCTTCTACCTTCAAGCCAGTTCTGTATATAAGTTTCTAGTTCTCCCTGTATTCTATGAGATCTAACCTTGCTAGCCAGTCTCCCATGGGGAACCTTGTCGAACGCCTTACTGAGGTTCATATAAATCACGCCTCCTCCTCTGTTCTCATCAAATCTCTTTGCTCCTTATTCAAAAAACTCAATCAAGTTTGAGAGACTTGATTTCCCATGCACAAAGCCATATTGACTATCCCTAATCAGTCCTTGCCTTTCCAAATACATGTAAATCCTGTCCCTCAGGATTCCCTTCAACTGCAACGCACCTCCCCCCCCCACCCCCCCCACGTCCACAATGATAACAGGCTCACTGGGCTATAGCACCCTGGCTTTCCATACCACCTTTCCTAAATAGTGGCATCATGTTAGTCAACCTGCTGCCTTCCAGCACCTCATCGTGACTATCGATGATACAATATCTCAGCAATGGGTCCAGCAATCACTTCCCTAGCTTCCCACAGAGTTCAAGCGTACACCTGATCATGTCCTGGGGATTTACCCACATTTATGTCTTTTAAGACATCCAGCACCTTCTCCTCTGTAATATGGACATTTTTCAAGATGTCACTATCTATTTCCCCACATTCTATTTCTTCAATGCCCTTCTCCACAATAAACACTGACGCAAATACTCCTTTAATATCCCCATCCCATCTCTTGCAGTTTGTCACATAGGCTGCCTTGCTGATCTTTGAAGGGCCCTATTCTCTCCCTAGTTACCCTTTTGTCCTAAATGCCTTTTTTTGTAGAATCATCTTGGATTCTCCTTAACCCCATTTGCAAAAGCAATCTCATGCCCCCTTTTTGCCCTCCTGATTTCACTCTTAAGTATACTCCTACTGCCCTTATACTTGAAGAATTCACTCAATCTCTACTGTCTATATCTGACGTATGCTTCCTTCTCTTTCTTGAGCAAACCTTCAATTTCTCGAGTCATCCAGCATTCCCCACACCTACCAGCCTTGCCTTGCACCCCAATAGGAACATACTGTCTCATTATCTCATTTTTGAAGCCTACTCATTTTCCAACCATCCCTTTACCTGTATCTTGGAACATGAAGCTGCCAGTCCTGCCCATCCTTGAGCGACATTTCTGCAATTGCTCTGATATCCCAGACCCACGTTCCTAACCATGCCCTGAGTTCATCTGCCTTCCCTGCGAGATCTCTTGCATTGATGAAATAGCAGTTTGATTTATCAGTCCTACATTGTTCTCTGCTTCGTTCCTGGCTGCCCTGACTGTTTGACTTGCTCCTTTTCCCAACTGTACCAGTGTCAGATTGATCTCTTTCCTCACTATCGCCCTGGGTCCCATCCCCCTGCCCACCTTATTAATTTAATTCCCCCCAAGCATTTGCAGCAATCTCCCTGCCAGAATATTAGTCCCTTTTCAATTCAGGTGCAATTCATCCCTCTTATAGGGGTCACTCCTACCCAAGAAGAGCTTCCAATGATCTAAAATGTGAATCTTTCTCCCATACACCAGCTCCGCAGCTACACATTAATCTCGGATAACACCTTCCCTCCCCTTCCTGGGCCTCTCCATCTCCATCAACAGTTTCGGACTCAAAACTGACATCTTCTACAAACCCACCAGCTCCCACAGCTAAACAAGGACAGAAACCCCTGATCTTCACCTTCCACCCCACCAACCTTCGGATACATTTCATCATCCTCCGCCATTTCTGCCACCTACAAATGGACCCCAGCACCAGAGGTGTATTTCCCTCCACACCCTTATTTGCTTTCCGTAAACACCATTCCCTCCGCCACCCCCTTGTCAGGTCCACACCCCACGTCCCACCAACCCACCCTCCCCTCCTGGCACTTCCCTCTCTCACCACAGGAATTGTAAAACCTGTGCCCCCAAACCCAACTCTCACTTCCTAAATGCCCCGAAGTAGCCTTCCACATCCATCAGAGCTTTCGCTGCACTTCCACACATGTCATTTACTGTATCCATTGCTCCCGATGCAGTCTCCTCTATATCGGGGATACAGGTCACCTACTTGCTGAGCGCTTCAGAGAACATCTCCTGGACAGGCACACCAACCATCCCCACCACTGTGGCTGAAAACCTCTCAACTCCCCCTCCCACTCAACCGAGGACATGCAGTTCCTGGGCCTCGTCTATCACTAAACACTAACCACTCGACACCTGGAGAAATGATGCCTCACATTCTGCCTTGGGACATTGCAACCACACACTATCAATGTGGATTTCACCAGTTTCCTCACTTTTCCACCCCCTCACCATCCCCCCCAATCCCAGCCCCAACCTTCAAAATCGGCACCACCCTCATGACCTGTCCTATCTGTCAATCTTCCTTCCCACCTATCCACTCCAACCTCCCCTCTGATCTTTCACCTTTACCCCCAACTCCATCCATCTAATGCACTCTCATCTACCTTTCCCCATGCCCACGCCACTCCCATTTATCTCTCCAACCCTTGGCTCACAGCCTCATTCCTAATGAAGGGCTTTTTATTAAAATATCGATTCTCCTTCTGCTCAAATGCTGCCTGACCTGTTGTGCTTTTCCAGCACCACGTTCTCGACTCTGATCTCCAACATATGCAGTCTTCACTTTTTCCTAGACGTTCATCTGCTCGATCCTCCTATTCCTAGCCTCACTTGCTCACAGCATCAGGAGTAATCCAGATATTACTTCCCTCGAGGACCTCCTTTAAAAATTCCTGCCTAACTTTCTATCTTCTCTCTTCAGCATCTCATCCTTTTTTCTTCCTGTGTCATTGGTTCCAGTGCGCACAGTGACCTGCTGTTGGTCCCACTGCCCATAGAGAATATTCTGCCTTGATCCTGGAAACAGGGAGCAACACACCATTCTGATTTCTCGCTGTCGGCCGCAGAAACATCTGTCTGTGCCTCTGACTAGAGAGTCCCCTCTCACAATCGATCACTTGGTACCTGACATACCCCTCGTTACATTACAGCCTGTCTCGGTCCCAGAAACTCGGCTGTTCATGCTGCGTTCTCCTGAAAGGCAATCACCCCCGACATTTTCCAAAACAACATACTTGTTTGAGATGGGGTTAGCCACAGGAGACTCCTGCACTACCTGCCTCCCTCTCCTACTTTTCCTGCTTTTTCTCCCTTCCTTAAAACTACCATCCATCAGATGCCCCTAGTTCCTGTAAATTCCCCATTGCCTCAAACTGCCGCTCCAACTGATCGATGAGATCTGATAGGATTCAGAACTAAACACCCTTACTGCTGACATAATCATCAGTATTAAGGAAACTCTCCCTAATCTCCAACAGCTGACAGGAAGAGCACATCACTCCACTCAAGGCCATCTTTGTACCTTAACAACCTACAGAAAATAGCATAGTCTTATGCACTAAAAAAAAGTAATCCAGTCTAACTTAGTATCTATGTTGCATATTTTTAAATTTTAATCAAAGGACAGATCTCAAAAAAAACACTCACTATTAAAAATGACAGCAATATTACACTTAAAAACCATGCATTTATCTGCTCCTGTGCTGTGTGCTCTCCAACATAGGTTCCTCGAATGTCAGCTGTGAATTTCACTGTTTGTCAATTTGTCTTCAACGGACTCCAATACCTGGAAACACTTGAACTCAAACAGCAAAGGCAGTAACTGTGCAGATTCACTGCTGTGTCAGTTAGCAGTGTAAGTTTCTTTCTTTCTCTCTCTCTCTCTCTCTCTCTCTCTCTCTCTCTCTCTCTCTCTCTCTCCCCCTGACCATGTGGTCACTACCTTTGTTCACTTCCTCCTTTTTAAATTGCCATTATTTTGATCTTTTCTCCCAAACTTCCAAAACAATGCAACAGCTTAAAAACAGTAATTACTGCTTGTGGAATTCGAGGAACTCACTTCCAACACCGAAAATACTCCAAAAGCGAGCAGTTCTTACAGTCAAAACTTTTCCCATCCTCCATCTTGTATTACCCAAATCCTGATAGTTTTTGCTCCATCACCATGTCAACCCTTATCACTCATCAATTGGTTTTCCCTGTTTCAGTTTGCTTACTTGTCTTCTAATCCTGACGAGTGCAGGGCAGAAATGTTCAATTTTGTTTTTCTTTTAGCAACATTTCGGTTTTGTTCAGTTCTATAACAATAATTCACTACCTTTTTTTAAAAAAAGATCTTCCCTCTTCTCTAATGGCTATATTTATTGCCTTCAGTTGTGAGGAATATTTGTCCTATTCTCGAAGAAACTGAGCCCTTCTTGTACCAACCTGGTTGAATGTCAGACAGATCAGGGAGTCAGGTATCATTCACCCCAGACGTACACTGACAAGGAAAGCCCAGACTTCAGTCAGGTTTTCTCTTATTTCTCACCAGCTATTCCTTAAAATACTGAAACTTGACTGTCCTCCAGTCCACTTAATGGATTTCTTAATCTATGAACCTTCAACCTTCAGTAGGGCCAATGGTGAAATGCCACAGTGTGGGTGATCCCTTCAAAAAGGAACTAACTTGCGTCAGAGATGCTAAAATGGCTCATTATATTTCATGCAAAACTAATTTATTTGACTTTTATCCAAAATATTAAACCTGTCTCACACAGGTTAATTAACCTGAGCATAAACAGACTCAGTGAACATGGCTTGGGCCTGGATGTGGTTAACAGCACAATCTCATTGCTGTAGTTCGTTGTGAACACGTCGGTGTCTCAGCAGGTGGAATGAGTGAGCAAACCCTTCTTACACACGGAGCAGGTGAGTGGCCTCTCCCTGGTGTGAACTCACTGATGTTTGATGTCAGACGATTGACTGAACCTGGTCCTGCAGTGAGAGCTCCAGAAAGGTTGCTCATCATTGTGAACATGTTGGTGGGACATCAGTTCCTTGGAAGCTTTAAAGCACTTCCCACAGTCTGGACATTTAAAAGGCCTGGTCTCAGTGTGAACTCACTGGCCTCCCAGTAGGGCAGAAGAGTGAGTAAATCCCTCCCTAAACACAGCGTAACGAAATGGTCTCACCCTTGTGTGAACTCACCGGTGTTTCTGCACATAGTATATGGTACAGAATGCCTTGTCACTTGGTTCAGGGGAACAGCCTGATATTGCCAATATATCTGCAGCTGGATGACTGAATGAACGCATTGCCGCAGTCAGAGCAGGCTCTCAGCCTTTACCCAGTGTGATCTCGCTAGTGTGTACTGAGTTGAAATGATTGCCTGAACTTAATGCCGCAGTGAGAACTGCTGAATGGTCTCTCCTCTGTTCAAATACATCAATGGCACATCAGGTGCCCAGAATTTCAATGGCATTTTCCACAGTCTTGTCATTTTAAAAGTTCTTTGATCTGGGTGAACTCTGTGGTCTGCCTGCAGTTGAGAAGACTGAGTGAATCCCTTCCCACACTTGGAGCAGATGAATGGTCTTTCCTCAGTCTGAGTGCATTGATGAATTTCCAGTTGAGGTGGGGATTTGAATCCTCCTTCACCATCCTCATATTTCCATACTTTCTCCCCAGCTTGACTGTGATTATATCTTGATAGTTCAGATGATTTCATCCACACACAGGACAGGTGCACAGTTTCTCCTCACTTGGTGTTTTCTTCTTCCAAGTTCAGAATTGAACAATATTCCAATCATAAAATAAAAATCAATCTTTCCAATTCTAATATGATACCTGGTTCTATTTCCTGGCCACAGACTGTCCCCTTCACATATTCAGTGAAGCTAATTAAAGAGAAAGAAAGTGAGAGAGAGAAGACCACAGTCTGACTGAATGGTCATCCCTGAGACCTGGCTGCAGGATGAAGTTCTAGGACATTCCTGAAGAGGGCGCGCGATGTCTACCCCAAAGGACGCCAGTGTGCAGGCGCTGGATTGAGCACGTTGGAGCATGCGCAGATTGACTGAAGGGTCCTTTTACAGTCTCCAGATCATGGTGGGGAGGGGGTGGTCCCGGAGGAATAATAGAGCCAGCGGTTTGAGAGTGGTGCACACCGTCTTAATAATATCCAGCATTCACAGCTCTCGGGGTGGGGGGGACAGGCATTCACAGCTCTGGGGGTGGGGGGGACAGGCATTCACAGCTCTGGGGGAGGGGGGACAGGCATTCACAGCTCTGGGGTGGGGGACAGGCATTCACTGCTCTGGGGACAGGAGTTTGGTTACAATGTTTGAAAAGACGGGGAAGATCAGCTGCAACAGTTACCGCATTTAAAAAAGTGTTTTTTTTAGATTAGATTAGATTAGATTAGATTATTTTCAGTGTGGAAACAGGCACTTGTTCCCATTTCACACGGGAAGGGTCCCCCATAAGGAATGAGTTTCCATAAGCTGTGTCCCAGGGTTGTGCAGAAGCTGCTGAGGCCGCTTTCTGTTGGCAGTGAGAGTCTGCGGAGAGCAGTGTTTGTCTTTATCTCATTCCATATGAAGCTGGGGAATACAGTATCATGGAAACAGTCTCAAAGAGGTAGATTTTTAAAGAGATGCTGAAAATTAGGGAGGTTTAGGTAGTAAATTCAAGAGCTTATTGCATTGGAAACTGAAAGCATATAATAGGTGAAAAAGGTTGGAGACTTAAAATTGGAAATCCACAGGATGTTGCAAGTCAGGGAGTGCAAATATTTTGGTGGAAAAAAAACAAAAGAACTCCGAATGATGGAAATCAGAAACACAAACAAAAATTACTGGAGAGACTCAGCAGGTTTGTCAGAATCAGTGGACAGAATGATAAATTAAGCTTCAAGTCCAGTGATCCTTCTTCAGATGTATCTCAGAGGGTTGCGAACCTGGAGCAGTTTACAAAGAGAGAGTGCTGTGATGACAAAACTTAAAAATTATAGCAGTGTTAGTATGTTGGTTATGTGTCACCCAGAAATGTACATTGTAACGAGCACAGGGTGAACAGCACACATGCACAGCAGACATTTGGTTTATCTCAAGATGACAGGGAAGTGGAATGTGGGAGGCGAGCCGGGTGTGTACTTATTGAGGTATTCTAGAGGGAAGAAAGGACTGGATGAGAGTTTCAGCAGCAGACTGAGATGTTATTGAAGTTGAAATGTATGTGGTCTTTGTGGTGATGGTGGGTACATGGTTGGAAACTCACCGTGAGTTGTAATATTCCTCCATGTTTGTGACCAGTCTAGTTCAGCCTCAGACAGTTACATAGAACATAGAACATTACAGCGCAATACAGGCCATTATACACTCGATGTTGCATGACCTGTGAAACCATCTGAAGCCCATCTAACCTAAAATATTCTATTCTCATCGACATGCCTATGAAATGACTATTTAAACCCGTAAATTTGGCGAGTCAACTACTGTTGAAGTCATTGCTTTCCGCGCCCCTACTACTATGTGAATAAAAACACTACCTCTGACATCTGTCCTTTGTGTATCACCCCTCAATTTAAAGCTGTGTCCCCTCATGCTAGCCATCACCATCCGAGGAAATAGACTATCACTGTTCACCAATCTAAAGCTCTGATTATCTTATACTTCTCAATTACACTTCTCACCTCGCAAACATCGCTCTAACAAAAACAGGGTCAAGTACTTTCTTCATGAGATCTTCCCTCAAAACCAGACAACATTCTAGTAACTCTCCTCTGAACCCTTTCCAAAGCTTTCACATCCTTCCTGTAATGCAGTCCAGAACTACACACAATACTCCATGTCCGGCCGTACCAGAGCTTCATACAGCTGCAGCATGACCTCATGGTTTCGAAACTCGATCCCTCCAATAATAAAAGCTTATAACTGTATGCCTTCTTAACAACCCTATCAACCTGGGTGGCAACGTTGAGCGATCTATGCACATGGACACCGCGATCTCTCTGCTTATCTACAATGCCAAGTATCTTACCATTTGTCCTGTATACATCATTCTGTTTAGTTCTTCCAAAGTGAATCACCTCACACCTTTCCGCATTAAACTCCATTTGCCAACTCTTCGCCCAGCTCTGCAGCTTATGTATGTCCCTTTGTAACCTACAACAACCTTCGGCACTATCCACAACTCTACTGAGCTTAGTGTTGTCCGCAAATTTACTAATACATCTCTTGACATCCTCATTCAGGACATTTATAAAAAATGACAAACAGCAGTGGTCCGAAAACAGATCCTTGCTGTACGCCACTAGGAACTGAACTCCAGAATGATAATTTCCTATCAAATATCACTCTCTCTCATCTTTCAGCTGGCCAATTTCTGATCCAAGCCGTTAAATCATCCTCAATCCTATGCCTCCATATTTTGCGTTTTAACCTCCCATGTGGAACCATATCAAATGCCTTACAGAAATTGATATACACTACATCAATGGTTTTTTTCCTCATCCACCTGTTTGGTCAGATTCTCAGATAACTCAGTAAGATTTACGAGGCACGAGCTACCTTTAACAAAACTGTGCTGACTATCTCTAATCAATTTATTCCGATCGCGACGATTATAAATCCTATCTCTGCTAAACCTTTCCTAGACTTTAACCATAACTGAAGTAAGGCTGACTGGTCTATAATTACCACGATTTCCCCCACTCCCCTTGTAGAATAAGGGAATGACTTTTGCTATCCTCCAGTTCTGGTACTGCTCCTGTACACAATGTCGACATGAAGATGAAATCCAAAGGCTTGGCAATTTCCTCCCCGGCTTCCCGGAGAATCTTAGGATAAATCCCAACCATCCCAGGGGATTTATTTATTTTTACATTTCTAAGAATTTCGAACACCTCCCCCTTGTGAACCTGAATCACATCTTGTCTCGTAGCCTGTTTCTCAGTATTCACCTCCACAATATGGTCTATTTCCAAAGTGAACACTGGCGAAAAATATTCATTTTGTGCTTCCCTTTATCGACTCTGACTCCATACACAACTTCCATTACTGTCCTTGGTTGGCCCTAATCTTACTTTCATAATTCGTTTATCCCTTATATACCTATATAGAGCTTTAGGGCTTTTCTTGATCCCATCCACGTGCACCCCACCCCCGCTCGTCTTAGCTCTTTCTTGAGATTTTTCCTGGCAAACGTTTAACTCTCAGTTGCCCTAACTGAGCCTTCACATCTCCTTCTAACATAAGGTTGCTTCTTCCTCTTGTCAGGGCATTAAACTTCCTTAGTAAACCATGGCTTCTGTGCCCGTCAACTTCGTCCCTATCTGACAGGTACATACTTATCAAGGATCTGCAGCAGCTATTTTAACTATGGAAACGCAGTTGAATTAATTTAATTATATTTCACTTCAATGCTCACATTCATTGTATTTCTAATCACAATAAGAGTGAATTATTTCATATGAAAAATTATTTAAAATTCATATCACTTCTTTATGGACACAAACTAGAATTAACACCCGTTTGTTCTTTCCTTTGCCAATCACAGTTAAGTTTGAATTATAGAATGCGAGATTGATACAGCACGGAAGCAGGCCATTCAGTCTAACATGTCATGCCGGCCAGATTTCCGAAACTAAACTAGTTCCGTTTTTCTGTGTTTGTCCCTCTGGACATTTTCTATCCACGTAACTGTCCAAAAGTCTTTTAGATGTTGTAATTGTACCAGCTGCTGCTTTTCTTCTGACAGCATATCCCAATATGCCAAACATACTTTGTGAAAATAGTTTCCGGTCAGATCCCTTTTATATCTTTCCCCCTCACCTTATATATTATTTACACAGGAGAATATTTAAGAATGCAAAGTTATTAAATGTTGAGAGGCATTTAGAAGCAGCGTACTAACATTCACACTTTAATCAGTGACGTGAGGCAAATAAATTCAAGACATTCTGATTATTATAATGAACAACAGATACGAGAGAGATAAATTTCAGGTTTTCAGGTGCATGTTGATTTTAACGAATATAAAGGGTCTTTTAAGAAATTGTTTTAATTAAGAAATTACTTTTGAGTGTTGTAGCTGACCAAAGAAAAAGCAGCAGGGGCATTTTGGAATAAGCTCATAGTTTGTAGGCCCTCTTTTTGGACTATCAAGATAGTAATGGATGATCTCAGAAGCCAGAAGGTTAGATAAGAAAAGAGGAACTGGACAAAATAACAGGAAGGCTGTAACGAGCAAGGACAGTCAAATAAGGCAGATTTAAAGAAAAACAAGTGAGGCAATTAATAAGTATGATAGGCTTAGGCTAGGGTGCAGGGAATTACCAAATGAAGGAATAACGGGCGCAAGTAATAATCAAATAAGCGGATAGAATGAAATAGACAATTCTTATAGGTTTCTTGCTCAGTGTAGGGGTGTCGAGAGACCCCTCAGAAAAGTATAAAAAGCTCTGTATTTTACTGTCGGGTATGCTTCTCTTCACAGAGCCACCCATCTTGCAAGATGTACGAATAAATGTGCTGCTTCGGAGCTCTTCGACTCAGACTGAAAATTGTTGATAAGGTGGGGTTCATTTCTCACAATTGGGGGCTCATCTGGGATGAACTTCAGTTCCTTAAAAGGCTCCAGCCGTCAATAAATGAGAAGGCGCACCCCGTTCCTTTAGAACGGTCTCGTGTTTTTCGACGGTGAGTGACTTGAGGGATTGCCTGAATCGAATTCTTTAAGAGCCGTTCCGAACCAGTTGGTTCTGAGTGTGTATACCTTGAGTTGGACTCAAGGGGACCTTGGGTGGCACCCAAGGGAGAAGGCACAACCGAAAGACATCCAATAGCCAGGTAACTCCATGCACGGACCAAGGCAAGAAAACTGACATTTAAGTACTACCTCGGTGGCTGGGTCTTTGGTTTTAATAGTTATGAGAGACTAACGAAAGTAACCCGGGGATTCGGGAGTACCAAACTCCTACCTCGAGTTGGACTCGAGGTTTCGGGTTCATAGGGGTGGGACCCCTAACTCGATTGCCTTTTCGCGATTTGCAAGGACACCAGAATCGCTTGACAGGTGTCAGGCTAACCCCTAAAAAGTGCCCTACCTTGAGTTGGACTCAAGGATTTACCTGAGTTTTCTGGGGGAAAATAATTCTCAGATTCTGTAGGGATTGGATCCCTATTGGGATAGATGATTGAGGCCACTGGGTGGTTAACCAAGGTGAAATGGGTTATGCAACAAGTAGCAAAGGAAAATCCTCCGTTGAGAAGGGAGGCGCCCCGGCAACATTCCTCCAGAAAGTCCGTTGGCTAGGATGTTGGGAAATTGGAAACAAAATGAACACACACAAAACGATAGGAAGAAGATGATTAAGTATTGTTGTTTTGTATAGTTTAAGGAACCTATTCTTCGTCCTGCTGTCTTCTGGCCAAAGTACGGGTCGTTCGAAGACTGGGTTTTGTCAATGTTTAAATTTATATGTTAATGAAAAAGAACCCTTCAGTCAGGAGGAGTCTGATTATGCCCCCTGTTGGAAGGGTGAATCTAAAATACGCATGTGCACCGTAAAAAATAGATGAAAAGAAAATCCCTTATGCACCACCTTTATCCCCATGAGAAGTATTAGATAATTTACCCCCGCGATATGGAAGAATCCAACAGCCCGTGGCAGTTTCTGGTACTAGTCAGGTGCAGGCAGTGGGACTGGCACAGGGGGATTAAGGTCCCACCACGTCTGAGACAGAACATGAAATAGATAAAAATCAGGTCCCGATTGCAAAACGCACCAGAAGCCAAATGGAAAGATTAGAAGAATGTGAAGGGGAGGCGGAAGAAATGTTGGTCCAAAACATGCTTCCATTAAGAGAGGCCCCGATCGGGGAAAGAGAAGTTGGATTTGTTAATGCCCCTTTAACTAGTGGGGAAGTAAGGTCCTTTAAAAAAGAAACGAAAATACTTAAAAGACCCGGTAGGTTTGTCAGAACAGATTGATCAATTCCTGGGTCCGCATGTATATACTTGGACAGAATTGATGACCATACTAAATATTTTATTTAGTGGAGAAGAAAGAGGATTGATAAGGAAAGCAGCATTTGGGGTCTGGGTTTGGGAACACCCCATGAGAACTGAAGGGGCATGCCAGGCAGAGGATAGGTTGGGATCATCAAAAACAAGAAGATAGGGAAAAGATGAAAATTATGAAAAAATTATTAATAAGGGCAATTGGAGAAGCCGCAACGAAGTCGCAGAAGTTAACGACGGCATTTGAGGCCTGTCAAGGAAAGGAAGAGAGTCCCTCGAAGTTTGTACAAAGACTGAAGGGCTCGATATGCAAATATTCTGGGATGGATTTTGAGGAGCCAGTAGAGGCAAGGAATTAGTTCATGAGGTATTAATAAACGAGTTTTAAAATCCTTACTATTGCCCCGGGAAATAGCTGTGGTTTATGGGAATGGGCATCAAAAGGGGAATACCATAGAAGTAAGGGGGAATAGATTGGTAGATGAGGCAGCTTGGGAGGGGGCCATGAGTCCACCAGAAACAGTGATATGTCCCCCGATACCTTCGCTCCCAGGTCTTCTGAGTACTCCATTATTTAATACTAAGGCGGAGGAGGAACTGAAGACACAGTTGTAGTTTAAACAGAAGAGGGGCATTGGCTGCTACCTGATGGAAGGGAGATGCTTAATAAAATGATGATGTGAGAAATTATGACCATTTTGGATCAGGGAAGTCATGGGGGGAGGGGGTGCAGGCAATGTGCGATTTAGTCCTGCGAAAGTATGGATGTAAAGGAGTATATAACATTGCCAAACAGATATATGAAGGATGTATAACATGTAAAAAGATAAACAAAAAGGTTTTGAGGAGACAGGTTCAGGGAGGATGACCACCTGGGCTACGACCATTTCAGAGCATCCAGGTAAATTATACCGAGTTACACTGCGTGGGAAGTTTGAATTACTTGTTGGTGATCATTGACCATTTGTCCGGATGGGTTGAAACATACCCCTTGGCTACAGCTACTGCGAATGGGGTATCCAAGGTGATTCTTGAACAGATAATTCGCAGGTACGGGGAAGTAGAACATGCAGACTCAGATCAAGGTACACATTTTACTTCTAAAGTATTACAGGAGACAATGAAGAGTTTAGGAATCTCCTGGGAATTTCACACCCATTGGCACCCATCCCAATCAGGCAAGGTTGAAAGAATGAATCAGACGCTGAAAAAGCAACTATCTAAGTTATTACTTGAGACCAAACTCTCGTGGACAAAGTGTCTACCCTTGGCCCTCCTACGGGTGCGAACAGCACGTAGGTTGGGATCATCAAAAACAAGAAGATAGGGAAAAGATAAAAATTATGAAAAGATTATTAATAAGGGCAATTGGAGAAGCCGCAACGAAGTCGCAGACGTTAACGACGGCATTTGAGGCCTGTCAAGGAAAGGAAGAGAGTCCCTCGAAGTTTGTACAAAGACTGAAGGACTCGATATGCAAATATTCTGGGATGGATTTTGAGGAGCCAGTAGAGGCAAGGAATTAGTTCATGAGGGATTAATAGAAAGGACTTGGGATTGTCCCAATGAAATATTGTTCGGCGTACCTTATTTGGGCACAAAAGGGGTGGTTCCAATTAATGAATAGAAGTTAAGGAAGTCCATACTGGCCCTGTCTGGTTCTCTATCTTTTCTTTGAACTCAGGGTCTGCTTGCCCAAATGCCACCCTTTCACTTTGCAGTGCATCCGAACTGACCGGGCGATTGAGTCCTAGTAAAACCATGTTCGGAGACGAAAATTCACCCAGACTGGGAAGGTCCGTATCAAGCCTTCCTCACGACAGAGACGGCAATTAGAATGGCCAAAAAGAGCTGGACACACTATACACGAATCAAAGACCAGTGAAACCCCCGAACGACAAGGGAATTTGGAGAGCAGAGACAACAACGGAACCGCTTGAACTCAAGTTAAAGAGAACTGTTTAACGGTCCATTTAATGGACTGATACGTGATTGTTTGTACGGTTGCAACGTGATCGCGGGATAAGTTTCTGTCAAATTGTTGGTTTAATCTCTCGGCACGCCCTTTTCATGAATGGAGAGAGTGTATAGTTTAGCCTTTTTGCTCCCCTTCCTTGATTGAATTTTAGGAAAAACGTGTTATGTGGTACTAATGGTCCCCGAAAGGACTAATCCCCATGTCATAGAAGCCGATATTTGCAGATGGTAGATTGTGGGACTGTGGAATGTCAGAGGAAGTATAGCAACTCAGCAGTTGATTTCAAATGCTATGGAGCTTACTCAGTACAAAATGGAAAGAAATTACACCTCAAACCCTCTGATCCCCTGGCCCGCATGGCAGAGATGGCTACTCTTGTGATAGGAATACATTTTGGAATACATTTCACGGTAAGGGCAGACCTTAGGAAAATCCACTCATCCAAGTACACCGAAGTCCTGTTCGACCTCCCCCTGATTGTCCAGACCAAAGGTGCAACACAGTTTACATTACAGTGAAGAATACCTCGTGGAAGGAAGGGATATATGACTGGCGGCGTGGGTGGTGGTGGGGGTGGGGGTGGATGGCTGGGTTTACCAGGCTCAGCTCAATGAAACATTTGGCATACAAATGACAATTGGCAGGCAGAATTTGATTTTCTGGGGATGTCGATTTCGCCTACAGGTGAGAAATGGGACCCTAGTGGAAAGTACGAATAACAAGGTTGGGGGGAGGGGGTCACAGTTGTAGAGATGAAAAACTTGAAACAGTCTATTGAAATAGAAAAGGTATACGGGGATACAAATGCCTGGGTTGAATGGATGAAGTTCGCTGTGAAAAGTCTGAATAAAGGCATTTGCTATGCATGTGCCTCAGGTAGACCGGTGGCTCGGGTGGAAGCGGGACAGGGCTGGTATGATATGTATGATAGCCCTATACCAGGTTAAGACGGTGTGGGGGGACCCAGGCTGTCGGTCTTTGCTGTTGTTGTTCCCTCCCCTGAAGGAGGATTTAAAAAGTCCCCCTTCATTTTCGGACGTGGTCGGGAATCACACCTCCTCTGTTTGAAGGCAGGTGTCGGACTGGTCCCGATTTCTAGGAGACTTAAAGTCCTGCTCGGAAATTGAATCGGTTCCCGAGACAGTGTTGGGAGGAAAATATTCAGCTTTAAAGATACCCCGAGTGGATTTGTGGTGGTACTGTGTCGGAAAGATTCGAAGACCTACAATGCCCTCTGACTGGCGAGGCACTTGTGCAATTTTGCAATTGGCTATTCCATTCAACCTAGCATTTGAAAAAGGTGATATTACTGGAATGGGGAAAACGAGGAGTGCACGGTCGGTGTTTGCTACCTCCTTTGAGGATGATATTTATTTGGACGGGATAGCGGTTCCCAGAGGGGTGCCTGATGAATTTAAGACTCATAACCAGATAGACAATAGACAATAGGTGCAGGAGTAGGCCATTCTGCTCTTCGAGCCTGCACCACCATTCAATATGATCATGGCTGATCGTCCTTAATCAGTATCCTGTTCCTGCCTTATGGCCATAACCCTTGATTCCACAATCCTTGAGAGCTCTATCCAACTCTTTCTTCAATGAATCCAGAGACTGGGCCTCCACTGCCCTCTGGGACAGAACATTCCACACAGCCGCCACTCTCTGGGTGAAGACGTTTCTCCTCATCTCCGTCCTAAATGGTCTACCCCGTATTTTTAAGCTGTGTCTTCTGGTTCGACAATCACCCATCAGCGGGAACATGTTTCCTTGCCTCCAGAGTGTCAAATCCTTTAATAATCTTATATGTCTCAATTATATCCCCTCTCAGTCTTCGAAACGCAAGGGTATACAAGCCCAGTCTCTCCAATCTTTCAGTGTAAGGTAACCCCGCCATTCCAGAAATTGACCTCGTGAATCTACGCTGCACTCCCTCAATAGCCAGAATGTCTTTCCTTAAATTTGGAGACCAGAACTGCACACAGAACTCCAGGTGTGGTCTTTCCAGGGCCTTGTACAGCTGTAGAAGAACCTCTTTGCTTCTATACTCCATCCGTCTTGTTATGAAGGCCAGAATGCAATTAGCCTTCTTTCCTACCTGCTGTACCTGCACGCTTACCTTCATTGCATGGCGTACAATTACACCCAGATCTCTCTGTACTACCCCTTTACCTAAATTGATTCCATTTCGGTAGTAATCTTCCGTCCTGTTCTTGCCACCAAAATGGATAACCATACATGTATCTACATTAAACTGCATCTGCCATGCATCTGACCACTCACCGAACTTGTCCAGGTCACCCTGTAATCTCATAATATCCTCATGACATTTCACCCTGCCACTCAGCTTAGTATCATCAGCAAATTTGCTAATGTTATTACTAATACCATCTTCTATATCATTAACATATATTGTAAAAAGCTGCGGTCCCAGCACTGATCCCTGCGGTATCCCATTTGTCACTGCCTGCCATTCCGAAATGGAGCCGATTATCACTACTCTTTGTTTCCTATCAGTCAACCAACTTTCAATCCAAGTTAGTACTTTGCCCCGAATACCATGCGCCCTCATTTTGCTCACGAACCTCATATTTGGGACTTCATCAAAAGCTTTCTGAAAGTCCAGGTACACTACATCTACTGAATGCCCCTCGTCCATCTTCAGAGTTACATCCTCAAAAGAAGCAGCTGGATTTGAATTTCTTTTCTGGAGGGCCACGATTAATAAAAATGTCGATTGGATTAATTACATTTTTATAGCCAACAAAGATTTATAAATTACACCAGAAACGCTGTTACTATAATAGCTGAACAGTTAGATGCCGCAAGCAGGATGGCCTGGGAAAATAGGATGGCCTTCGATATGATGTTGGCAGAAAAAGGGCGAGTTTGTGTTATGTTAGGGGGAAGTTGCTATACCTTTATTACGAATAACACGGCCCCAGGTGGCTCGATTACTCGAGCCTTACAAGGATTGACGTGCCTCTCACGTTAATTTGCTGAAAATTCTGGAGTGGACACTTCAATAAGGGGTGGTTGGAGTCTTGGTTCGGCAAATAGAAAGGAGTTGTGGTTTCTATTCTAACATCCTTGTTAGTGGTTGTTTGGATTCTGGCAGCACTGGGCTGTTGTATTATTCCTTGAATTCGGAGTCCAGCTCAGAGAATGATCGAGACCGCCTTGCCCAAACAGATGCCCCAGAAGAGTATGCACGGGGACGGCCTTTACTTGTTAACAACTTATGATGCTGAGAGTACCCCCGAAGGCATTTCCAAAGTAGATAAACTTTCAGGTCTGATGCTGTCTAACCTGGAGGCCTCATTGTCCCAGAATGAAGAAGATCAACATACACTGACAAAAAGAAAAAGAGGGATTGAGAGAGAAAAATTTCAGGTTGTCAGGTGCATGTTGATTTTAACGAATATAGAGGGTCTTTTAAGAAATAGTTTTAAGCTAAGCAATTACTTTGAGTGTTGTAGCTGACCACAAAAGTAAAAAAAGAAGTAGGAGGGGCATTTCGCAATAAGCTCATAGTTTGTAGGTCAGCTTTTTGGAACAACAAGACAGGAAAGGATGATCTCATAAGTTAGAAGGTTAGATAAGAAAAGAGGAACTGGACAAAATAACAGGAAGGCTGTAACGAACAAGCCTAGACAAATAAGGCAGATTTAAAGAAAAACAAGAGAGGTAATTAGTAAGTATGATAGGCTTAGGTTTGGATGCAGGGAATTACCAAATGAAGGAAGAACGGGTGCAAGTAATAATCAAATAAGGTGATAGAATGAAATAGACACTTATTATAGGTTTATTGCTCAGTGTGGGGGTGTCGAGAGACCGCTCAGAAAAGTATAAAAAGCTCTGTATTTTACTGTCGGGTGTGTCTGTCCTCATAGAGCCACCCATCTTTAAAGATGTTCGAATAAATGTACTGCTTCGGAATTCTTTGACTCGGACTGAAAATTATTGTTTAAGTGGGTTCGTTTCTCACACAAGAAAAATCATTGAGTCCCATTCAGTTTGGGAATTAAAACAATCGGCGAGTTCCACTCGCTCTGGCTTGGTTTGGTGATGTCCTCATTGAGCATAGCCTCCACCTCCTTCTGGACCTGTCTGGCTTTGAGAGGATTAAGATGAAATGGGTGTTGATTTATAGGAACAGTAATCTCTACGTCTACTTCATGTACAATAGCATTAGGCCCCCTCCACATAATTCTTTCATATGTCCTCATACTGCAATAACAAACCTTTTAGCTGCGCTCTATGCCCCTGAGACAGATAGCTTACGAACTTAGCCCACTGCCCAAGGACTTCTGAATTTTAAACATATTTTGAGGCACAGCAAAATCCAAAACATTTGAATTTGATTCCTCACTCTGTGGGGCAGTAACTGCCACCTGTTTCTCCAATTCTTTCTCTCCTCTACTTATCAGGAGGGGACACACGCACTCATTTATAACCCACATGAAGGGGTCTTCGAATGTGGGAATTGGCAACTGAGGTGCTAGTTTCATTACTGCCCGTGGCCTACTTACTATTTGGCATCAATTACATGTATGCCAAAAGTTAACCACATCTTTGTGCATTCCGGGTCAATAAAAATGTTTTCTCCCTTAGCCCGAGTCTTTCATATCCCAGGTGACCTCTTACAGGTAATTCATGTGCTACACGTAAAACGTCCTGTCTCGATGCTACCGGCAACACAATCTGGTGCACCTCAGCACATGTCTCCTCTGCACTAACCTGATGTGATCTTCATTTCCGTCTTAAAATCTATCTTTCGGATAATAACTCTCAAGAATATCCTTTGCCTCCTTTTCAGAGTACACATCCACATACAGATCTTTTGTCATCTTGTCTGCCTGTTGCAAGTCCCTTTGCCTTTCAGGACAAAACACCTCTGTCTGACGCTCTGCTTGTTCAGGTTTTCCCTGCACCATTAAGGCAAACAGGGTACGAGCTTACTGAATCTCAACTCCTTAATCTTTGTCTTTAGCTGTGCTTCATGCTGTGACTTATGATAGTGGGATCTGGCTACTGGACAGTCTGGGAAAATACCAGGATATTTCTGATTTAACTCGTCACTTTCTTGGTCTTCCTTGGGCTTCTCCACAACGAGAGGTGTCGGTCCCAACTTGGATCCTGCTTAATCATTCCAAAGAACAAACTGGATTCCTGAATCCGACACTCTGTCAATCATTCCCACTGTAACTTCCCCAGTCTTGAGTAGGCACTCCAACCTGAACTTACATATGGGAACGATAAATTTCTGTCCAACTTTCCCATAAATTACTATACTCCCTGGTAACAGATCAGAAAGACTGCAAATTCATTCATCTCTTTCTATTAGCGACTGGTTAGTTCATGTATCTCTCCAAACTATAACTTATTGCCCTTCTACCCCACTGATTTCTGAGTAAACTTTAGTCGCAGAAACGAATTCTTTATGGAGATTAGGTACTAACTCCATACCCAGCCCCTGCCGAGGCTGTGCACTTTCCTGCAGCTCCTCGGCTCTTGTTGGGGTTTCCTTTAAGACTTTCACTGATGCCACTGGCTTACATTCTTTTACCACATCTTTTCCCACAGTCCTTTTCTTAACGATCAGCATTGTGTCCATACATATCCCTCCTTATCAGCGGGAACATCTTTTCCCAATGCCCAGCTGAAGCCACAGGCACTGGAATTTTCTGTGTCCCCTTCCATTACAATGAAAACTGCTCAGGTCTTTCGCCACCTTTCCACTCTCTTGGGCATCTTCTTTAATCTGTGGGAAACTCTTATTCTCTACTCTTTCTGTTATAGTGTAGCATCTCCCCTTCTCCCAAATTCTATCCCATCCAGGACGAAATTCTGGCAGGAATCCTGTCTTATGCAGCAACATGTATTCATCTGCTAATTCTCCTGCCCTTTTCAATTCCTGAACCTTCTGTTCCTCCACGTGAATTATTCTCATCTCTGGAAGTGGGTTTTTAAACTCCTCCAGCAGAATAATCTCACTTAGAGTCTCATAGGTCTTATCTATCTTTAAAGCCTGCACCCCATCTACCAAAATGCCTATATTTAATTCTTTCGAACTCAACATAAGGCTGATTTGCTTTCTTCATTATGTTTCCGAACTGCTATCTATATGCTTCCAGTACCAATTCGTAAGCACATAAAACACGTTGTTTGACGTCTTCATAATCTCTTGACCCTCTCATCTGACAGCGCAGCGAATATTTCTCCAGCTCTGCCGAACAGCTTAGTACGAAGTAGCATTACCCATAAATCCTCAGACCACTCCATCTGCCTAACCAATTTTTCAAATGAAATAAAGAAGGCTTCAACATCTTTCTCATCAAAATGTGGCAGAGTTTTGACATAGTTGTATATGTCACTAATGTCCCTTTTAATCTCCATCATGTTAACTTAACTTTGCTAAGTAAATCGCAACTTCTCAAGTTCAAATTCGCTCTCTTTTTGCTCAGCTAAGCACCTTCTTTCTCTGTCTCTCGCCTTTTCTTCTCTCTCTCTCTTTGCTCAGCGACGAAACTTCTTCTCTCTACATTTTCTCTCTCTTCTCTCTTGCTTTCTCTTTCTTCTTTCTCTGTCTCTTTCCTTTCGTTTATCTTTAAACTACATTTTCTTGAATTGTAATTTTTTTTAATTGCAATTGTTTCTCTCACATAACTTTGTGTTTGAGTAATTTCCTCAAAATTTCAGCTTTTCTCTTGTTCTTAGTGAAACATAAATCTAAGTTCTTTGCTAATTCTAAAATTTTTGCCTTTATCTTTCGTTCTAAAGACCCTCGGCAAATGTGAGAATCATCTTCAAACGCTAGAACCTCTTTAACATTTTAAGAGCCATTTCTCTCACCTTTAGTTTAACCAACCACAAGTCACCGAAATTAAACAAAGTGTCTCACCGAATCTTTGTTTAAAGCTCTCGGACAATAATGTGCAAACGATTAAACCTACTGTGCGTTTTTATACCACAAACCTATTTAACTCTGCCCGAATCCCAGACGAGATCTGTCTAAACCCGTTCAAATCACATTCATAGGGTCTCAAACTGTACCTCCCTCTCCTAAATTAAACCAGCCACGGAGAAGTAGTTCACCTCATGCCAGAATCTGTTAAATTTCGAGAGGCAAAGATCCATTTACATAGGTCACTATTTCAAGTAAAATTGACAATTTTGCTATTTAACTCCAACACAGAATATTAAAATGAGTAACTATTCAGAACTCGTTTCGTTAAACCTATCTTTTACCTCCCACTCTACAATACTGGTCCGATAAAACAAAACACCACGATTAAGATTCACAAAAAAAAATCACGTTTCAAAACCAGTCAGCTTTGTCAATTCTCCTTTGTAGATATGGAATGCAGATTTTTATCTCGGTTGGCTTCGATGCTGTGCTGTGCAAACTTCTTATAGACAGGTACCTTTCAGAAAGCTCTTCTGCCAGCAGTCTATCTTTGTGGATGTCCTGAACAGTTTTCCCCCTAAATGTTCAAAATGACCAGTTTTACACATCATAACATTTGATTATTTCATTGATCTTGACGTCATCAAATGCAATATATTTCAAACTCGATTGGATTTCAGTGTGTTGGGGCATAATTTAAACTGAATTTGTTTTTGTTCCATGGCAACTCAGACTCACGATTAGCTTCACAGTCAAATGTTACATTTTAACTTCTTTCAGAACAATGTACACCTCTACACCTTCATAACAATATCGTTTGTCACCACTACATAGTTTTCCATTGATCCGATCATCTACGTTGACATAATACTTTTTCTGTTAAATTATATGAATTCTTCATACAAAGGGCGGTTGGTGCGAGGATCAGGGATGTCTCCGAGCATGTTCAGGGCATACTGAAGGATGAGGGTGAACAGCCAGCGGTCATGGTACACTTTGATACGAATGACATACGTAGGAGGACTGAAAGGTCCTGCAAAGAATTTTAGGTCGCGAGGCCTGAGTTTGAAATCAGGATCTCCAGGATTGTAATCTTGGGATTACTCCCCGTGCCACCTACAATTGAGACAAGGAAGAGGGAGATATCATAGTTGAATACGTGGCTAAATAGCTGGTCTTGGAGGAGGCTTTCTGATATTTGGATGATTCGGATAACTTCCGGGGCAGGTGAGAGCAGTGCAAAAACAACAGGGCCCACCTTATCTGGAGTGGCCCCAACATCCTGCAAGGGAGGTGTGATAGTGTAACTCGGGTAGGTTTAACCTAATAATATAGGAGACTGGGGACCATAGCAGCAAGTTAGAAACTGTGCAGAAAGTGGAGTTTCGTCAAGTAAACAGGCAGAGCCAGTACATGATCATGCTGAAGGAAGGAACAGTAACAATTTAAAAAGTGAGTAGAAAGTTGGAGTAAATGATAGGCTCACTATTGTCGGGGATCAATAAATAAGGATGAAGAGCCTGCACACAAAACTATTAAAAGAGAAAGACAAATCAATAGAACTTACATTAAAAAGAAATTTAACTAAATGTGTGCAGTATTTGAAATAAAATTAATTAGCTGACAGCTCAAACAGAGATAACTAGGTATGGCCTGGTGGGGATTACTGAAATGTGGTTACAGGAAGGTCAGGACTGGGGTGTTAAATGTACAAGGATACTCAGTATTCAGACAAGAAGGAACACCAGGTGGAGTATCTGTATTGGTTAAGGATGATGCCAAGGCTGTAAGAAGAAACGATATTAGCACGTTGGACAAAAACGATGAATCCATCCGGTTCGAAATAAATTACATTGAAAGAAACCCGGTGGTAGAAGCATTCTCAGCTCACAAACCCCCACCCCGGCAAACTACTTTCAAAGTAGGGAATAGCATGAACCAGGGAATAACGTTGGCTTGAGGCAAGGATACAAGAGTGATTATGGGTAATTCGTATATGCATATTGACTGGATAGATGAATTTGGCAAGGGGAGATTCAAAGAACGAATCCTCGAACGTAGGAGGGATGATTTCTTCGAGTAACATCTCAAGGAACCAAACAGAGAACTGACTTTGTTATAATGAAATGAGGAAGGAGTGATCAATCATATTGTAATACAAGATCACCTTAGAAAGAGTGACCACAACATGCTAGAGTTTCACATTTAGACTGAAACTGTGAAGGCAGAGTCACAGATGTGAGGTGTAGTGTTGGACAATGATAATTTTACTGGCCTGAGGAAGGGCTTGGCCTGAGTGGACTTGGCAAAAACATTTAAGGGCGGCACAGTTGAAGAACAGTGACAACTACATCGGGAGATAGTCCAAACTCCTTAATTAAAGTGTAATCCTGAGTGGAAGAGGAAATTTAAAAAGGTGAAAAGTGATCCATGACTTAACAAGGAACTTAATTATAACATGAAGGCATTATCACCGACTGCTGATCCAGATAATGTTCTGTGGACTCGGGTTCAAATGCCGCCATAGCAGATGGTGGATTTTAAATTCAACATGAACCTGTAATTAAGGTCTGTTGATGGTAATGAATCTTTTGCTTATTGTTTGAAACACCCATATGTTTCATGAATGTCCTTTACGACTAGAAACCACCATCCTTGCCTAGTCTGACCTACATGTGACTTCAAACCCACACAAAGTTGCTTGACGCTTAACTGCCCTCTGGGCAACTAGGAAAGGACAATGAGTGCTGTCTAACCAGCGACGCCATCTTCCTATGAATGGAATAAAGAAAAACGCTTTTATTGTTCGCAACCTTTTGCTAAAAACAAAATCAAAATGGCTACAAAGGAAAATACGTCGAAAACATAAGAATTGATAAAGAACACTTCTCCGAGTAGACAAAAAGTAAAAGAATTCTGAACGCAAATGTTGGCCTTTTAGAGAATGAAAACAGCGGGGTAGTAATGGGAAACTCAGAAGGGGCAGAGGTAAAGCCAACACTTCTTGCTTTCACAGTGGAAGATAATTTCTTCCCAAAATTTACAACAACTGCAAAGGATCTTGGTGGAAGTACCTTGCTGAGGGAAAAATGTATTAAATACATTCATGGGATTAGAGGGAGGTCAGGCTCTCAGCCTGCAATCTACTATAATAAAAGAGGTAACAGCAGAGGTACCTAACATGTTAGTTACGATCTTCAAAAAATCCTTTGATTCTGGAACTGTTCCGAACTAATGGAAAATTAATAATGTGACACTCGTATTCAAAACAAGAGATAGGAAAAAAATGGCAAATTTTATACCAGTGAGTTTTAACTCTGTAGTGGGGAAGTTTCTTCAGTCAACCATAAAGTAGGAAATAACTGAACATTTGGAAAAAACAAAGATCAGTTCACCACTGTCAGTACGGTTTCATGATGGGCAGGTTGTGCTTCACATACCTTCTGGAGTTCTTTGAGAACGTAACCAACAATGTGGATAATTGGGATACAGCAACTGCTGTACATTAAAACGTCAGAAGGCATTTGACAAGGTGCTGCATAAAAGACTGATCTAGCAGGTTAGATCCCAGGGGTTACGGGTAGAATATTGAATTGTATAAAAGATTGGCTTACTGACAGAAAGTTAAGCATCGGGATAACTGGTCTTTCTCTGACGAACTGAAACTAGTGAGGTGCTGCAGGTTTCAGTTCTCAGACCTCAACTGTTTACAATCAGTCCCAATAACTTGGAAGGAGAGATAGAGTGTAGCTACTAAATTCACAGATGGTACTAAACTAGGTGGCAAACAGGCTGTACGATGGGAATAAAGACTTTCCAAATGAATATTGGAAATTGGGGCAGATTGTTATATCTGGCAGATGGTGTTTAATGTGGATAATCCTTCCGCCACTCCTAATTTCTATGTTCTTGTGTTGCTCCATCTGCAGTTCTTTGAATTTTATTCATTGTCGGTGGCTGGGGTGAGAGGAGTCGAGGGGTTTGGTTGAGGGAGGTGCAGGTTGCTCTGAATGCCCGGAACAAGACATTAATGTGGAGAAAATACCGCAGTCAGGCTTTGTTGATTCCCACAGCCGGCCTGGCACCCAGCTGGCCTACTTTATTCTTTATTCCTGATGTTTAATTGCCTGGAGTAAACCACATCAAAATGTTGCAGTCAAACAGACAGTCTGTAATTAACATGCCCATTTCATAATAAGGAGACAAATTACCATTCCGATCAGAAGTAAATACTTGGCAATTCTTTTGAGATTTCAATGACTATTTGCTGCAATATCAGTCTGGAAAGTGGGTGACTGGACTGCGAAACACTTTAGCATTGTTGAAACTTTATAGTTTAGATATTGAGTAAAGATATTACATTATCAACACTGTTGAAAAGTGTCATAATGTATATCTTGTGAAAAATATTTTGAATTATTACAAAAGCATACAAACATTGAAAAGGTTAGAAAAGGAAGATGTGAAGAGGATATAAGTCTTAAAAGAGGTCAGGGGAACGGTCAAATATTGGTCTTTGGATCATAGTTGAGAAACTGTGTCTGTGTTTGAGCATGTTGGAGAGTTGAATGGAAAAAATTGTATTATTTCAATGAACAGATTGCAAAATGGAGGCACGAGGAATGGGGAATCTGGATCACAAAACAAACCTCTGCATCAATATCACATTTTTCAGAAGACAATATAAATCTTGAAATATTTTAAAACCAAATACATTTAGAAATAAGAAAGTTTTTCTCCAGTTTACAGATTAATAGTGAGACCACTTTCACTTTATAAGTGTGTCTCCTGTTTATTGAGCCTTCGTGTAAGGGGAAAAGCCGCTCTCTGGCCACTCTGTGCATACCCCTCATACTGTTAAACACATCCATCAGGAGCATCTCTCAACCTTCTTTGCTTAAAAGTAACATCAAGTAACTCTCGCCTCTGTTCAGTTTGAGTACACTCTTGTCTTGACACTTCAGAAATGTATCACATTTATATGTGTTAAATTTCATCAGCGATTTATTTGCCCACTTGAAGAGCTGGTTTTTATCTACCTGTACCCTCACACGTTCCCCCCTCACTGTGAACCAGCAGCTTATCATTGTGTCATCCACAACATTATTTATCATTCCCCCCAAACTCCATCCCTCCCATTCTCATCATTATCATTTATGAAGTTCACTACTTAACCTTGATTTTCTTCCAGTTCTCTTGTTCTTCCTATTTTGGTGAATTTACAGCATAATGCAGTTGAGGTTATTTTACGAGGGAGCTACAAAATTTATTTTGGACATGGAGCTGAATTCACCTTTTATACTTTGCTCCCTTTCTATGTTTTATTCAGAAGGCTTGTACGTAATTAATATTGGATTTGGTTTAGGTGGCTTTCCCTGTAACATTTGGGTTTTACTTGGACCTGAGTAATGTTCTTTGTATCATTCCTGCAATAGTCAGAGCTGAAAGAACTTTCCATCTGTACGATGAACAAAGATTCACAATTTGTTTGGAAGAGCTAGAGTAATGAGGATAAAGATTCTATTAAATTCTACATTTCGAATCGTGGCAGCAGATTAAATCATATCGTCAAGTCACTTTGAGTTGGGAACAAATTATTAAAATATGCACCCACTTTTCTTCATGTTGTAAAAACAGTTTCCGATTATGTTCTTAGAGCAGTATGGATCTTACAGCTGCTCCTTGGATGGCAGGCAGTTAAATATTTCATGTAGCCTTTTTTGCAGTTGATATGACTGTTATAGTTTATTAATTTAACATCATTTTTCTATTTTGTTTCATTAACATACAAAAACGAAAAAAAACAACAAGCTCACAATTTTCTTTCAAACGAACTTTTGTTTTAAAAGAGCTTTTTAAGGGTGGTTTACAAAAAAAAAGTCAATTTATGTTTTAAAAGGTTTCTTTTGCTACACTGCAAATATGTTTTTGCTTTGAAAAATTAATAAGCTCTTTTTAAAATAAGGAGTTGCACCTTCCTTCCGGGGAGTGCTAAACATTTTCCGCTCCGGACAAGTCAACTTTCTTCTCGGGATTTATTGAAGAGGAATATATTTATTGGTTTAATTAGCTAAATGGTTGATTTTGTTGAAGTTTTATATGTTTGATATGCATATGTATATATTTTACTATTTTAAGCGTTACTGTCTGTAGGTAATGATAGATTATCCAGCAAATCAGTTCGATAGTTGGATGACTATCAGGAAAGATAAGAAGGTAGTTCAAATGTCTCCGGTGGCTATTCCTCTATCAAAATGCTTTTCAGCTTTTAGAACAGCTGAAGGGGATTGTCTCTCTGAAGAAAATAGAAGAGCAATCAATTATTGGACAATTGGAATGATTCTTATGTTCAGCAGAGTTTGAGAAGACTGAGGAGAATTATTGCTTCAGTGGACTTTTCTATGGGGGCATCAACAGGAAATTCTGGGGTAGTGACCGTTAATTTAGGATTGCTTGTTGCTTTCCCTGTGCTAGGATTAAGAAAGTTTCGAAACATTTCAAGCACCTTGTTAAAGGTGAGATTGAATAGCCAAATATTATTGTCGATAATGGCAGGAATGACATTTTTCAGAGAAAGATTAAAACAGTACAGAGTGAACTTAAGAGGTGAGGTAGAGTATTAAAAATAAAACCGTTAAAGCAATACTTTCTTGTTTACTCCCAATGCCAAACTCAACTGGGAAGGAACAAAGAATTAAAGGAGAAAAATCAACGGCTGAAGAGCTATTGTGTTATTGAGGGATTTAGATTTTTGGGAAATTGGAATATTTTAGAATAGAAATGACCTGTTCAGAAAAGATTTGTCTAATCTAAACTGGAAAGCAACAAATATCTTAGCATGGATATTTGCTCATTCTATGTAGTGAGACTTTATATTGATAGAGACGGCAAGAGGGATATTCCAAGTAGCAATACAAATGGCAGGATTGTTAGAGAAGTTTATGAATGTGAGGGGAGCGCGTCAATTAGAAAAGAAAAACGAGTGAGTCAAACGTATATTGTAATTCTGAAGCACGAAATTGTATTTATTTCAATGTAAGAGGTTTTACAGGGAAGGCTAATGAACTCAAGGCATGTGTAAGAACATGGGATTGAGACATTATATGCATTACTGAAAATTGGTTCAGAGATGTTCAAGTCGAGAGTGTAGTTATGGGAAAGCACAGCAGGACAGGCAGCATGTGAGGAGCAGTAAATTCAACGTTTTGGGCAAAAGGTCCTCATCAGGACTGAGCTGATGAAGGGCTTTTGCTTGAAACATCGATTTTCCTCCTCCTTGGATGCTTCCTGACCTGCTGTGCTTTTCCAGCACCACATTCTCGACTTTAATCTCCAGCATCTGAGTCTTCAATTTAGCCTGAAAGATGTTCATGACTGGCAATTCAATGTTCCAAGTGTTAAGGGTCATAGAAAGGATGGAAATAGACATGCGGAGGGCAGGGACGGGGAGGTGTGCCATTTTTGATTAAGGAATAAATTATTGCTGTCACTGGGGAAGATATTTCTGAAAAATTGTCCAGTTAAAATATGCATGTAATATTAAAAATAAGAAAATAAAGTTCACTTTGAACAGATTGCACTAAATGCTCATTTTTGACAGATCGTCCAGTGAAAATATATTGCTGGAAAATAAAAATAAGAAAGAAAAGAGCACGTGGATTGTATTGTACCATATGGTCTCTAACAGTAAGAAAGAAATTGAGAAACAGACATGTAGGGAGATCTCGGATATATTTAAGCTTAATAACGTTATAATAATGGGAGGGTTTAATTTTTTTTAAATTGATTGGGACTACCACAGTGTTAACCGGTTGGATGGTGAAGAATTTGTCAAATATGTTCCCGAAAAATTTCTTCATCATTATGCGGATGATTCTAACAGAAAAAGAGCAAAACTAGGCCTTCTTTTGTGCAATAGGCAGGGTAAGTGGCTGAAGTAAACGTGAGTGAATATTTTGAAATTGGATTCATACCTCTATTAGTTTCATAATTGTTATGGAAAATAATAAGCCTTTCATTAATGTTTGTTTTAATTAGAGTACTATAAATTTTTCAAGGACAAGGCCTTTTCAAGTTTAATTGGAGTAGACTGTTAGCAGGGTAAACGATGTCTGACAAGTGGGAGGCATTCAACACTGTGACGACAGGGGTTGAGAGTCATTGTGTCCCTGTTAGAGTGAATGGTAATGCTGGTAAGCTTAAGGAACAATGGGCAACAACAGTTATGAGCTTTTATTCAAGAATCAAAGAAAACCTCACTTTAGATATCGACAACTTTATTCAATTTAATCTCTTAGTCAATATAAAGAGTGTGGGGCATTATTTCAAGAGAAATCAGGAAAGCAAGAAGGTGCTGTGAGATAGCATGGGCAGATAAGGTTAAGGATAATCCAAAGATATTGGGCAACTGCATTATCAGCAAGAGGGTAACCACAGAGAGGGTAAGGCCTATGAAAGATCATGAAGGATATCGATGTTTTGAACCCATAAGATGGGGACTAAAATCATCCATTTCCTGGTTCACTAGAGAGCAACAAACACACACTATTGCTTGCACCTCACATTCATCCAGCTTGAACTCTATCCGCTATTTGTCAATCTCTTGACCCATTTGCTCAAGATCCTTTTGTATTCTGAGAAAAACGTCTTCACTGTACACAATGCCACCAGTTTTGGTGTCATCCGCAAACTTGTGAACTATGCCTTCGATATTCTCACACAAATGATTTACATAAATGACAAACAATGAAAACCCAGAACCAACCTCTGTGGAACCAGATATATCTAAGAGCACTGCACGAGGCGAGAGAAGATAGTTCAGGGGCAAGGTCCCCGAAGACTGGGCAGTAGCAAATGTTGTGCCCTTATTCAGAAGAGCTGCAAAGAAAAGCCTGGGAAATATAGACCAGTAAGCTTCACATCTGTTTCTGGAAACCACTTGAGAATGTACGGAGATATAAGATATGCATACATTTGGAAAGACAGAGTTTGACTTGGAGCAGTTAGCATAGCTTTGTGCCTGGCAGATCATGCCTGACAAATTTTGAAAGAGTTTTTGAGGAAGTGACCAGGAAGCTTGACGAGGGCAGGGTGGTAGACATATTCTATGTGGATTTCAGAAAGGCCTTTGATAAGGTTCCACATGGTCGGCCTCTAAGGAAGGTTAGATTACATGGACTCCAATGTAAATTGGCAAATTGGCGACACAGTTGGCTTGACGTTATGAAGCAACTGGCTATGGTGGAGGTATGCTTGTCGGACTGGAGGCCTGTGACTAGTGGAGTGCCTCAGTGGTCGGTCCTGGGCCATTGCTGTTTGTTATCTATATCAATGATTTGGACCAGAGTGCACAACGCAATGTTAGTAAGTTTGCAGATGACACTAAATTAGGAGACATCGTTTACAGTGAGAAACATCTTTTACAGTGAGGACCGTTATCAGAAATTGCAGCAGTAGCTTGATCAGCTGGGGAAGTGGGTTGAGAAATAGCAAATGGAATTTAATATAGATAAGTGCGACATTTTTCATTTTGGAAAGTCAAATTCAGGTAGGAGTTTCATGGTGAATGAGAGGGCCTTAAGGAGTGCAGTGGAATAAAAGGATGTTGGAAATCAGGTGCACGGTTGTCTGAATTTGAATCGCAGATATACAGGACAGTGAAAAAGGCTATTGGCACACTGGCCTACATCAGGGCATTAAGTATAGAAGTTGGGACGTTATGTTGTAGTTGCATAGGATGTTGGTAAGGCTGCATTGCAGTATTGTGTTCAGTTTTATTCACCTTGCTCTAGAAAGGATATTATTGAACAAGAATGTACGCAGAACAAATTTCCAAAGATGTTCCCTGGGCTAAAGGCTCTAAGTTATAGGCAGAGGTTGGACAGGTTAGAACTTATTTCTTTACAGTGTCGGAAACCGAGGGGGTTCTTATATAAGTGTAGCCCTTATAAAATCATGAGAGGTGTGCATGGGTTGAATACTTCAAAATTTGTTCCCAAGGTTGTGGAATCGAGGACTAGAGGACATCCATTAATATTTGGAAAGGATAGAAAATATAAAAAGGAAACCGAGGGGCAACCTTTTTAACATAGAGTGTAGTACGCATATGAACGGAGCTGTCAGTGGAAGGGATTGAGGTGGGTACAATAACAACATTGAAAAGGCATTTGGACAAATACACAGGAAAGGATTAGAGGGATACCGAACAAGGGCAGGGAAATGGGGTGAGTCTGGATGTACATTTTGGTTGCCATGGACCAGCTGGGCCAAATGGCCAGTCATACTGGCAGTCTCGTGCAATATGACTGTAAATGAGTGTGTTTTGGGGTGAAGACAGGGTGGGGGGGGGGTGGAGGGGGGGGGTGGTGGAGACTGAGAAACAATATCATGGAAGGATATTTTCCCAGGTTTCAGAATGCTGAAATGAAGACATTTTGATAGGATCATGCAACACGGGTCAGTATTTCAAGAATTATGAGTGAAAGGAATATTGCTGTGAGTTCAGGCGATGGAGAGATTTGAATGAACATTTGTTCTGCAGCTTTGTAACTGGGGGTGAGGACAGCAGAGTCTTCGCCTCACTGGGCTGAACCTAACAAAAAACTGTCTCAGTGACATTTTCATTGTGTGTGACAGAGGGGTGGTCTGCACGAGGCCGAGCTAGTTTCCTGGTGCTATCTTACCAAACTCATCTCATTAACTACACATCCCACTCCATAGTGTCCCTCTCATACAATGCCAGCCCGATTCTCCCACCCATCATGACTGGAGGCACTCACAGTCGCCCGGATGCCCCTGGATATTCCGTAATCCCTGACACTGGTGTCATCTTTAAAAGATCAATGGGCACATGGTTGCACTTTCTCAGTTTGGAGCTGCCCTTCACATTTTCCCCAAGCATGGCAATGAAGGGGAAATTACACTACGGGTTGTCGACAGCAGCACGGAGGTCCTGGTGGAAGCTCTAGTACAAAAGGGGACATTCTCTTCCCAGAGGGGGCCACACTACCAGATCCACCGAGCATGGGCTGAGCTCACCACCCAGCTCAGTGCAGTTTCTGGGGTCTGAAGAAATGTCCAGCAAAACAGGACAAGCATCAATAAGCTTCCCCATTCTGTCAGGATAAGGGTCACCATATTTTCTCTGCTCCCTCACACTCACTGTATATCTGTTATAGCACCGACCCCCGAACAAGGCTCATGCTCCACCACTCTCACTACTGCATGTAGCACCTTCCCTCTCTTTCTCTCTTGCCTTTCTAATGCCCCCCACATAGTTAGAGAATATTCTGCAGAATGTCAATTATGGAATGTTCCAGATATTGTTCCAACTTATTCCCAGTTTCAGGAAAAGGCTGTTCCCCAGTGTGTAACACGTAAGAGAATGGAGTAGAGATGTGCGTTCTTCAAATCACACATAATTAAAATCCATCATGAGGCCATTCAGTACTTCAAATATGCTCCAACATTCAATAGGTTTGGGGGTGTTCTGATGGTTTTCTCAGCTCCATGTTACAGGTACTTTCAGTCATTCAACCCCCAGGTTCCTGTTACCGAGCAGACGATTCTCAGACACTTCATACCACGGGTTTCTTCTAGCATGTGTTTTTTTTTAGATTAGATTAGATTAGATTAGATTAGATTAGATTAGATTACTTACAGTGTGGAAACAGGCCCTTCGGCCCAACAAGTCCACACCGACCCGCCGAAGCGTAACCCACCCATACCCCTACATTTACCCCTTTACCTAACACTACGGGCAATTTAGCATGGCCAATTCACCTGACTTGCACATCTTTGTGACTGTGGGAGGAAACCGGAGCCCCCGGAGGAAACCCACGCAGACACGGGGAGAACGTGCAAACTCCACACAGTCAGTCGCCTGAGTCGGGAATTGAACCCAGGTCTCTGGCGCTGCGAGGCAGCAGTGCTAACCACTGTGCCACCGTGCCGCCCACCATAAGAATATTGCCAGGGTTGGATGATTTGAGCTATAGGGGGAGGTTGAAAAGGCTGGGGTTGCTTTTCCTGAAACATGGAAGGACGGAGGTGACCTTCTGGAGGTGAATAAAATCACAAGTGGCGTAGATGGAGTAAATAGACAAAGTATTTTCCTGAGGTGGGGGAGCGCAGAACTAGAGAACATAGGTTATCTGTGTAGGGCATCTCCATACTGAGAAAGCTCAAACTTGACCCCACTGGTCTTTTAACGAAGGCACCACTGCCCGGGATCAAGGAATATCCAGTGAAATCCGGGTGTTGGTGAGTACCTCCAGATATGATGGGTGGGAGAAACGGACTGGCATTGAACTAGAGGATTATCTTGACAATGGGTAGGTGGTTAATGAGGTGGGTTCGATATGATACCACAAGGAAACTAAGACGGCCACGTGCAGAAGATCCCTCTATTAAAATGAAAATGCCACTGACACCAATTATCGTTAGATTCAGGCCAGTGAGACGAAGAATCTGCTGCCCCCACACAAAGTTACAAAGCTGTAGAAAAATTCGTCACCAAAAAGTCTCCCTCATCTGGACACAAAATAATGTCCCATTCATCCATCATTACTGGGAATGTTATCTCATGTTTCAGAATGCTACTGAAATGTCTACATTGCAGCATTCAGAAACCTGTGAACACATGCTTCGATGTCATTGTCTCTTAGTCTCCCCTTCTCTGTCTATTTTTCAAACCATTTACGTTTGTTGGTACGTCAACTGATACCCCCTACTATTTCTCCACGTCTGTGAGAATCTCGGGTGGTAATGTGCGGTGAATTGAGAATCTCGCAATACATATTTTTCTTTGTTCTCATTCTTGTGATTGGATCCTCCAAGTTCTAATTCCTCCAGCTACTCCCATTCCCCAATCTACCTCCATAGTTCGGCATTGTTGTCCATGATGTAGTTGTCCAGTTTTAACGTGAATAGATGTCCTGTTTAATGTCGTAGCCTTCGGTGTTACTCACCCATTAGTATCGGGATCCACCACTAAAAAACCGCTCAGGTCACTTCTCAGCATCAACACTCCAGGAATTAAAGCCCCAGCGTACTCAACCTTCCCTGTACCTCAACCCACTAAGCCACCCTCACCAAAACACCAGCAACACACTTGTGAATCTTTTCTGTTCCCTTTCACATTGAGCAATATCTTTCCTAAAACAGAGCGAACAGGATTAAAGGCACAATTACAAAAGTAGACGAACCAATGTCCAGTATAGATGCAACGTGTCATCCAAAAATTAAACTGAAGGCACCGCCCAACAAAAACTAATGTGGAAACTTCCTATTTTACCACCCTGCCTTGCTGTGACATACCAAATGCAACAAATTTGGCATACCAAATGCAACACCACATTTATCTGAAATAAATTCCATCTTTCAATGCTCAGCCCAGCCTCTTTAGTACTTGCCTTTCCAACTGCATATAAATCCGACCAATTTTCTAGAACATGTGCCGTTCACGTTGAAGTTTTGAATGTTAGTTTGCTCGTGACTTGGAAGGTTTGGTTTCAGATTTTTCGTCATCATTTGTTTTCTCACACGTTTTGTCACCATACTGCTGATGTTACCCGCTATGCTGATGAATCGCACGAAAGCAAAACTTCCAGCTCAGTAAGAATGTTTACATCCACAAATAAATCTTTCCCTCAGAATTCCCATCGAAAAACTGAGTCAACTCTAACGTCAAGCTCTGCGGTCTATAGTTCCTTACTTCCATAAGTAGTGGCATCACATTCGCAAATTTCCAATCTTTTTGCACCTGACTTGTGGCAGTAATGACATCAATGAATCAGCAAGGTTCATGACATTCATTTTCCTAGCTTTCCACAAAATTCTTGGAGACAACTTATCATGTCCCAGAAATTCATTCACTTTTATGCAGTTATGAAGGTTTAGAGGTTTACTGTATTTTTATGAGAGTTGGAAATCTCGCAAGGACGGACAAAACACAAAGAGTCTTGAACAAGGTAAAAATGTGACTCTTCGACGAAATAATGTGCAGCATCTTGTTTACCATGAAACATGACAAAATACAAATTCCGACCATCAGATGAATTATGTCTCAACACAACAAATTCCAATCAGTTTGAATTTAGTATTTTGATAATATCAAAACCAATGAAATGATCCGATGTTGCGTGTTATAAATCGGACATTTGAACACTTAGAGGGAGAACTGTCAAATACGAAGAAATGTAGAGTGCTCACTGAAAAACTCTCTGAGAGTTACCTGTGGATAAGAAGTTTGCAGAGCAGAACTTCGAAACTCACCTGGAGAGAATCTAAAGAGAAAAATCTGCAAAGGAGAATCGGCAAAGCTGACTGGTTGTGAAACGTGACTTGTTTTGGAAATATTAATCGGGATGTTTTATGGGAATGTTTTTGGAGAGTGGGAGTTAAAAGGTAGGTTTAAGGAAAAGGGCATGTAAATACGTGTTCGATTTAATATTTTCTCTTGGACTTAAAAAATAAAGTTGAAAAATTGTACATTTAATAGTCATCTCTTGGATTGTTCTTTGCCTTTGAATTTTGACAAATTATAGCATGAGTTAAACCTTTTCTGTGTTCGTGCTTTAAATTGGTCGAGGGGCTAACCGCAGTTTGGGAGCTTTCGTCTGCGATTTGAATAGTTTTGCACAACTCCAGTCTCAGATTTGGACGGATGTGAACAGATTTGGGATATGAAAAAGCCCAGTATATTTAAACACTTGCAGGTCAGTAACCTCATCATTCAAAATAGGTGAGGCCATTTGTGTACTTTCGGTGACTTGTGGTTGGACAAATTAAAAGTGAAAGAAATGGCTGTTAAAATTGCGAAAGAAGTACTGTGGTTTAAGAATGACTCGCAACTATGCTAATTAACTTTAGAAGGAAAGAAGAAATGACGTAATCTTAGAATTAGCAAAGAACTTAGGTTTGTGATTAACCAAAGGCAAAAGTAAAGCCAATCACAGAGGAGTCTCAGAATATCAGACAGCAGTACAGTTTGCAAAAATTAAAGTAAAATTGACAAAAATGGTTTTCGCAGCTAAGGAAAGGGAGAGAGAAAGAGAAAGAGACAGAGAACGATAGAGGGAAAAGAGAGAGAGGATTTTTAGCTGTGCAAAGAGAGAGAGCAGGAAGGGAGACAGAAAGATAGAGAGAAGAAAAAAAATGTGAGAGAGAAAGAGACGAAAAAAGAGAAAGAAGGCTCTTAGATGAAAAAAAGAGAAATTTGAACTTGATAATTTGTGACTTAGCAAACATAAGGTAGCAGGATGGAGTTTAAAAGAGAAGGTCGTGAAATATGCAAGTATGTCAAACCTCTGGAACACTTTGATTAGAAAAATGTTGAAGCCTTCCTGTTAGTAAGGGATGACGATTTTGAACTCTTATGATCTGTTACCCGAGAGTGCAATAATTTGTGGAACAGAAATTTACAGTTCGTCAATGTAATATCAGTTTGGAATGTCAACTCAAGACTGGTGAAACAACAGTGGGAGTGATGCACAGAGTGCCAATTTCAGGAATCTAGTTTGTACTTTCGAATGATTTAGCAGCGTCCACGGTGAGAGTGACAGCCCTTGTTGTGGAGAAGCCGAAGGAAGAACAATAAACTGACCATTTAGAACACAAATATCCTGGCATTTTTCCAGTATGTCTTGCAACCAGATTTCACTATCATTAATCACAGCACGAGGCAGGAACTAAAGGGAAAGATGAAGGAGTTAAGGTTCAATTAGTACACAAACCGTTTGATGTAATAACACAGGAATAACTTAAATTGGCAGCGGGTCAGACAGAAGTGTTTAGTCCTTAAAGGCTAAGGGGTTGAAACAGCATGGCAAGACGGTTGAAGATGTATATGCGAATGCATACTCTGAAAAGGAGGCGGGGAAGCTCTTAAGTGTTTTGATCTGAAAGATGGAATCCTAAGAGGAGAAATGGGCCGAAGTGAACCAGAATGTGTTGCCGACAGCGTACGGACAGGAAGTGTTATGACTAGCACATGAACTAACTGTAGGAGGACACATAGGGGTCTGAAAGACTCAGGCTAAGGTACAAATCATTTTTGTCGGACTCAAATGCACCAGGATGTTGTTAACTTTTACAGTACTTGTCATACATGCTAAATGCGAGTTAAGCTACAGGCGGAAATAAAACCAGTACCTTTGTTGGAAATTCTCGTATTTGAAGAATCTTTCACGCTCGTTGACAATGTGTGTGTGTCGGTTCCTTCCTGTGAACGAGAAAAGAGACATACCTGGAGAAATGGGTGTTGGTTACTGCCCCACGGAGTGAAGATTCAAATCCAGAGATTTGGATTTTGATGTACCTCAAAATGTATTAGAAAATGACGGAAGCCTTTTGCAGTGGGACAGTTGAGTTATCTACCTGTGTCAAGAGCGTAAAACTTAGTTGGAAGGTCTGTTCCTCAAGGAGGAGGACATGTATTAGGGTCAGATAGGAAGGACTACTGCTAATGCACATCAACTAGATTTAGGGAATACTGCTGCGATAAAATAATACCTCTATCATCTTAATCTTTTCAAATCCAGACAAGTCCAGAAGAAGGTGGAGGCTCCACGAGGGTATCATGTAACAGAGACGGAATGAGTGTCGTTCTCCGATCATCTTCGTTCCTAAACTGGATAGAACTCAAGATTTTGCGTGGCTCAATAGAAGGTCCACGTTATTAAAAAATTGGACTCGTATCCAATACTGAGATTGGAGTGCTGTATCGAGTCAAGCCAGATACATCAGCAAGTTGGAATTACTGCGTGATTAGTGCCAGGTATATTCAATAGAGATGGCGAACGGAATTTCTGCATTATAACCCCAAATGGGCTCTATCAATTCAATGTGAAGCCCTTTGGAATGAAGAACACATCAACCAAATTCCAAAGACTGATGAACAGATTTGTGTTTGGGTTAACAAACTGTGCAGTCTATTTCGCTGATATAGTGATCTTTAGCAAGTCCAGGAAAGAAAACATGGTACAGTTGCAGAGCTCTTGGAATGACGACGAGAAGCAAACTGGTAAGGAACTTAAATAAAACTCATTCGTGAAAGCAGCGGTGATGTTCTTCGGACATAGCATCAGTTGTGGAAGGTTGACCCCAAGGAACGCAAAGACGAATGCCATCGAGGTATTTCCAGGAACAATCTCGAAGCAAACGGGCTCCGATTCTTTCGACTAAACGGAATCTATCAGAAGTGCGTTCCAATCTCCAGCCGTGTAGTGGCAACATTACCAATTTGCTGAAAAAGAAGACAAAGTTCCATGGTCAGAATAATGTAAGTGGCATTCGACCATTTGTAAGTAATATTAACCACCACACCAGTTTAACTCCACCAATGCTTTCAAAACATTTTATGCTTGCTATCGATGTAAATTAATAAGAGTAAGAGCTACAGGACGATGATGATGGGACTGACCTGCTAGTTGGTTAAATTTCGAAGAAACTCTACATCCACTGGAGGAAATAATCCACGATTGAAGAAGAACGAATGAGTTTGGTACTATCCTCACAACATTTCAATGTGTGTTTCATGAACAATGTGTCGGAAACGATTGTGTACATGGATCACAATCCTTTAACCTTCTTGGAACTATTTAAAGGCAAAGATATGCCACTATTTCATTGGAAGCGTATGTTACAGATATTTAAATTGCACGTCCACCTGTTACAGGTCAGAAGAATGTAATTGCAAATGCGTTATTGTGAGCTTAACAGATAATTTGTAGATAACAATGTTATCTATTCAAGGTTATGCTTATGTGGGAAGAACTTAATATGAACTTAGACTGAAGTCAGATGCATTTCATGATATTGTGGGTAAGGCATAGTGACAAAGAATTAAGTCATTCTTTTCATTATGACTGTTTTTTCATCTAAACGTGGAGGTGTTATAAAAGTGTAGCGGTCTACTCTACCATTGAAAAGGTAGCGAGGGGGGATCCAAGATGGCGGCGACCCAGCAAGTCTGAGTCTATAGTGCTCCTCCCAAGACTTGGGTAAAGTGAGTCAGCCACCCCCACCACACTCACCAAATCATTTATAATAGCTGTTTAATTTAATTAGTTGTTTAATATTAAATTTAGTAAAAATGACCAAAGGGAAGGGAGTCCGCAGGTCTCAGCAAGCAGGACCCCCTCCCCCACCCTCTCCAGCTGCAGCTGAGGCGTCTATATCCGCCCCGGGGGACTTACCTACAGTGACAAGCCTTGTAGAAATGATCTCCAAACTGGATGCGAAGATCGACGCTTTTATTGAAGAATCCCGAAATCGATGGGACTCACTCTCGGCCGCGCTGCAGAAGCATGACCGAGACATCCAAGAAATCGAGCGCCGAGTTGGAGGGGCGGAGGTAAAGGCCGCTATCTCCGAAACTACAGCACAATTGCCCGCGGATCAGGTCCGGACTCTCGAACAGCGAGTCCGGACCTTAGAGAATTACAATGACGACCTCGATAATCGAGGTCGTCGAAAAAATATTCGTTTGCTGGGCCTTCCCGAACGGGAAGAGCAGCTGAAAGCATTCCTCGAGCAGTGGCTGCCACAGCTTTGAAATCTGGAAGCTGGATCAGGCCAGGTAAGGGTAGAATGGGCCTACTGGGTCGCAATACGCGGGCCCGGCTCGAACCAGCGCCCACGCCCGGTCCTGTTCCGGCTGCAGAGCTACAGAGAGAGGCAGATACTCGTAGAAGCTGCTAGAAATCTTGGAAAAGACCCCCAAGCTGTGATCTATAAAGGATCCAAGATCATGTTATTCCAGGACTTTTCCCCAGTTCTGGTCAGAAAAAGGAAGGCATTCGACAAGGCGAAGAAGCGTTTAAGGGACTTAAATATTCAGTACTCCTTCCGCTTCCCAGTGACGCTACGCTTTAACCATGAAGGATCCGTGTATAACTTCGGATCACCAGAAAAGGCTAAGGAATTCTTGGACTCTCTTCGATAAACTGTAAGAGATAATGGATGTTGGTTTGCCTTTCCCCACGCTTTGGTTTATATACCCCCTTTTTTTCTATTTTCTTACCTTACTGTTTAATATTATCATGGGGGGTGGGGAGAGGGATTTGATTTTCTCCCCCCCCCCCCCCCCCTTGGGGTTGTATTCTTTTATTATTTTATGTATATATGTGGATATGTATGTGTGTGTGTTGTATATATATAAGCTGGGGGGTTTGGTTAATGTTGGTGGAGGGAGGTGGTTTCCTTATTCTATTTTACCTCTGTCTTTAGGAGCGGGGTTGTTTCTCCCTTGTTATTTTGTTTTTATATTTAATTATTATTTGTTGAGGTTGTAATTTTATAGTTATATGTTTATATATGGTATTAAAATTACCAAATATATCCAGGTGTTGGTATAGGTGTGGTAGGGTGCTCACTGTTAACTATAGCTTTGTATTATATCTGAATTCTCCTCATTTTATTGAGGAGCGCCTGGGTCAAGGGTGGGGCATTGGTTGGGAGTGGATATGATGGACTTTTGGAGAGGAGGTGACACCCCCTAGGAACAATGGGGAAAATCTCCACTTAAATACGTTTTATATTTCATTTATTTGCATTATATGCATTACTGAAAATTGGTTCAGAGATGTTCAAGTCGAGAGTGTAGTTATGGGAAAGCACAGCAGGACAGGCAGCATGTGAGGAGCAGTAAATTCAACGTTTTGGGCAAAAGGTCCTCATCAGGACTGAGCTGATGAAGGGCTTTTGCTTGAAACATCGATTTTCCTCCTCCTTGGATGCTTCCTGACCTGCTGTGCTTTTCCAGCACCACATTCTCGACTTTAATCTCCAGCATCTGAGTCTTCAATTTAGCCTGAAAGATGTTCATGACTGGCAATTCAATGTTCCAAGTGTTAAGGGTCATAGAAAGGATGGAAATAGACATGCGGAGGGCAGGGACGGGGAGGTGTGCCATTTTTGATTAAGGAATAAATTATTGCTGTCACTGGGGAAGATATTTCTGAAAAATTGTCCAGTTAAAATATGCATGTAATATTAAAAATAAGAAAATAAAGTTCACTTTGAACAGATTGCACTAAATGCTCATTTTTGACAGATCGTCCAGTGAAAATATATTGCTGGAAAATAAAAATAAGAAAGAAAAGAGCACGTGGATTGTATTGTACCATATGGTCTCTAACAGTAAGAAAGAAATTGAGAAACAGACATGTAGGGAGATCTCGGATATATTTAAGCTTAATAACGTTATAATAATGGGAGGGTTTAATTTTTTTTAAATTGATTGGGACTACCACAGTGTTAACCGGTTGGATGGTGAAGAATTTGTCAAATATGTTCCCGAAAAATTTCTTCATCATTATGCGGATGATTCTAACAGAAAAAGAGCAAAACTAGGCCTTCTTTTGTGCAATAGGCAGGGTAAGTGGCTGAAGTAAACGTGAGTGAATATTTTGAAATTGGATTCATACCTCTATTAGTTTCATAATTGTTATGGAAAATAATAAGCCTTTCATTAATGTTTGTTTTAATTAGAGTACTATAAATTTTTCAAGGACAAGGCCTTTTCAAGTTTAATTGGAGTAGACTGTTAGCAGGGTAAACGATGTCTGACAAGTGGGAGGCATTCAACACTGTGACGACAGGGGTTGAGAGTCATTGTGTCCCTGTTAGAGTGAATGGTAATGCTGGTAAGCTTAAGGAACAATGGGCAACAACAGTTATGAGCTTTTATTCAAGAATCAAAGAAAACCTCACTTTAGATATCGACAACTTTATTCAATTTAATCTCTTAGTCAATATAAAGAGTGTGGGGCATTATTTCAAGAGAAATCAGGAAAGCAAGAAGGTGCTGTGAGATAGCATGGGCAGATAAGGTTAAGGATAATCCAAAGATATTGGGCAACTGCATTATCAGCAAGAGGGTAACCACAGAGAGGGTAAGGCCTATGAAAGATCATGAAGGATATCGATGTTTTGAACCCATAAGATGGGGACTAAAATCATCCATTTCCTGGTTCACTAGAGAGCAACAAACACACACTATTGCTTGCACCTCACATTCATCCAGCTTGAACTCTATCCGCTATTTGTCAATCTCTTGACCCATTTGCTCAAGATCCTTTTGTATTCTGAGAAAAACGTCTTCACTGTACACAATGCCACCAGTTTTGGTGTCATCCGCAAACTTGTGAACTATGCCTTCGATATTCTCACACAAATGATTTACATAAATGACAAACAATGAAAACCCAGAACCAACCTCTGTGGAACACTGTTGGGCACAAGCCTTCAGTCCGAAAAGCAACCATCCACCATTACTCTCTGTCTCCTGTCATTGCACCAATTGAGTGTGCTGGAGAGAAACCCCACAGTTCCGGCAGTATCGGAGCAGAGAAAAATGGAATTAACTCTTTTTGAGTCTAACATAACTTGTTTAGAACAGGTTCATATAAGACTCGATATGTTAACTCTGTTTCTCTTCCCAGATCCTGCATCATCAGTTGCATTCCTCCTTCACTTGCATTTGTATTTCAGATTTCCACTTTCTCTAATATTTTGCTTTTTCTTGATTGCTCTGGATGTTGAATCCGATTATATTTGGACAATATGCTCCATTCCTGTTCCCATCACTTGTGTCAATGACACATGCATTGCACTGGAGTCTGTTTCTTCTTTAAGTTCTAAAAATAAATGCGCGGATCTCACCAAAGTAATTTTGATTTAAAAGGCCTTTTAGAGACAGCTACACTTGATGAAAAAAATAGTACTAGTTTATTAATTATGATATTGTCTGTGCGTTTTATGACTAAACTTGTCTCCTCAGTCTCTGAGCATTTTCAATATATTTCTCTGAAATAAGTACAATAAAGGTAGTTGTCTTACAGCCCATCATCTCTGTACCAGCTCGGTATGAGCTGTATTCTCACTCTTACTCTGCTGTAACGCACTATAACGAAATACATAGGGTTATCTGTGCATGTTTTTATTTCTGAATATCCCGTCCAGATATAAACAACCTTAACAACCTGTATAAACTATGATTAAACAGTCGATAAATAAAACCTAACTATGTACTTCACATTTAAAATTGCCTTATTCCATTCACATTGTTGTTCAACATTCCATATACCAGGGGTCATCTGTTATCTTGCTCTGCATTGCATTTCATTTCATTTGTCAGAAACAGTGATGGCTGAATACTGGTGACTGGGAGATATTGCTGCACTCCCCTCAGGTCACCTCAGCCATTGGCCGCAGCCCTTTCTGTCTCATAGCCATTATCATATTCATTCTATCCCTTACTAGTTAATTCATGACTTTTAATAAACAATATTATTATACATTGTGATGGACCAGGCCCGACCTGTCACAACATTCTTAAGAACATAGCCCAGTCCGTAATATTGCCATTTGTTGAAGGTAAGTGTATAGGGATATTCCAAGAGTGAATTAATTGGTCTGACTGTCGACTTTTAAACAAACAGAATGTATTTGCAAAAATAAGGAATGAAACACAACGAACCGAAAATACCGTACCTGAATAATTCATCCTATCCAAAACTGACAGGCTATCTCCAATTAATGATGCTGATTCAAATTACTTGCAACAATCCTAATAAACAAACCCCTGAGCACAAAGAGTAAACATTACATCAAAAGAAACTTATAGGTTACAAAGTAAGAGGGCTGAAGGAGGGGGAGAGCGTTCAGTTTCAACACTGAATCTGACTCAACTAACTCTCGAACTGAACTGAACTGTACAGCTGGAAAGCTGGCCACATCCCCTTGAATGGACCAGTTTTTTAAAGGCTTGACAGCCTTCTGTCCGAGGCATTATCTGTTAGGCAAGAAACAAAGGACCCCAATGAAGCATTCAATATTGAGGCATGTTGGAATCTTGGGATGTTTAGAACCTCTCTGAAAATAATCAAGGACAACATAACCTTATCAAGAGACCCCCTGAGTGACAACTCCCCCAATATAAAACCGAACCTTCAATATCCAAAGATGGCTTCAGTTTTCTAAACTACCAAAAATAGTGGTTCATACTCTAAAATGCGCATATACATTTGTTTGCAATAGACATGCAAACAGGCACAACTACATCCAGATTCAGTGTATGGTACTTCCATCATTAAGTGTCTCCATTTGCATTGGCAATCACGTTTTCAAGACCTCCACGTGCACAATTTTCAAATTGAATGGCTGTAACAACAGGCCCCAGCTAAACAGTCTCGCATTTTTGTCCTTAAACTTTTCCAAAAAGACTTCATTGGGTTATGATCAGTGTAAATGGTTGTCTCTGATACGTTGCTGACAACGGAAACACTGAAATGTTGTCGTGCCAACAGAAAGTTCACAGTCTCTTTCTTAACTGTTGAATATTTCTACTAATGAACATTCAACGTCTTGGAGAAATACCCAATAGGTCTTTGTGTCTTCTTGTCGATTTCCTGCAGGAGCCCAGCACCGAAATCCACATCATTCACATTTAAATCCACCGTGAATGGTTTTGCATATTCTGGTGTGTCTGATCGTGGGCAGTGGTTACCACATATTTCAAATTCCAACAAATGCCTTCTGACAGTCCTCTGTCCACTGACATTTCTTACCTTTCTTTAACAATTCAATGAGTGGAGCAGTCACACCACGACAATGAGGCACAAACATTTGATAAAATCTACTTAGTCCCAGGAACTGTTTCTTTTGTCAACGGTATGGAGAAATTCCCCAATTACCTTCGCTTTTCAATCTCATGGCATGGTTTATCTATGTCCAATAGTATGGCCAAGGAAGGTGACTTTTGCTTTGGCAAATTCACTTTTCGCTAGGTTTACCACCAAGCCTGCCTTCAGAAGTCGATCAAAAAAGTCCGATAGATTCTGTAAGTGTTCCTTCCATGAGTCAGTAAAAATCACAAGGTCATCAATGTACACCACAGTTGGATAGTCCGGCAATTTATTGGTTAGTCCCTGAAATGTGGCCGGCACATTTCTCATACCAAATGGAAGTTGCTTGTCCCACATTTTCAACACAGTCTTCCAACCATGGAACTGGGTACGCACCAATGTTTTTAAACTGCATTGACGTTACGTTAGTCCATACATAACCGTTGGGTATCATTTGGCTTTGGCATCATGACTATGGGTGATTTCCAGTCACTGTAACACATGTTGATTATGTCGTCTTAGAGCATGCATTCAATCTCCTTCTGAACCTGTGCCATCGTTAGAGGATTGTGCCTGTAAGGATGTTACTTAATCGTAAGAGCATCTCTTATAGCTACATTATGGACAATTTGGTGACTACTTCCAAGTTAATATCTGCATTTCTCCTCATGTGATAGTTATAACTCTTTCTGGTCATTTCGATTTTTCTCAGAAAGGTAACTCAATCATTTATCCCAATTTTAGGCAACTACCTCATTGTCCACTTTAATTTCAGGAATGTCCGATTCAGAATCCTCTGAAATTGTTTTTTGCTTTCTGTGCCGTAATCATGAACACTTTGTTCTCTGTCTGTACTTACCTGTCAAAGTACCTTTTGAGCATATTCACATGACATACGCTGTGAAATTTCTTTCTTTCTGGAGTCCCTATCAAGTAGATAGCCTCACTCAATATCCATTGTATTTGATAAGGTCTGCTAAACCTTGCTTTTCAATGTTCACCTATAACTGGAAGTAACAGTAATACCTTATCCCCGATCGCAAAATTGCATTTTCTTTTTAAATTTCCTGTCCGCGTCCTGCTTTATTACATGTTGCAATACTTTTAAATGATGTCTAGCCAACTCTCCAGCGCTATTAATCATACCTTAAGTTTTGAGACCTAGTCGAAATGTGTGGCCTTTGAACTCTGATTTGATATTTTCTCCTTAATCAATTTTAATGGTCCTCTCACTTAATGCCCCAAAAATAATTCCAATGGAATTAATTTGCTCTGTTAATTTGGGGCATCCCTGATCACAAAAAGTGCAAATGAAATTCCCTAACCTTAATCATCTGGATAATCCTGATTATAAGCCCTCAACATGGTCTTTAATGTTTAATGTCACCTTTTTGGCGCTCTCTGCAATTTTGAATGGTTTGCAGTAGATTTGAATTGCTTCATTCCTAAGACATTATCGTGATAAATTAGATGTGAAGTTTGAACTTTACCCGACGGTATCTTCATTGGTCGTCCGTATCTATTTTTTTTTAAAAAAGAGTAATTCCTTTGCAATTCTTTTAGCTGTGATACTGCATCTTGGGATGGCCTCTGGAAATCTAGTCGAGGCATCCATTATTGTTAACAAATACTGATGCCCACTTTTTTGTTTATGTTTCGGGGACCTAGCCAATCAATTAAGACTCCTGTAAAAGGTTCCTCAAATGCCGGAATAGTTAAGAAAGGTGCAGGTGTTATTATCTTTTGTGTTTTTCCAATTACATGACATGTATGACGCGTCTGGCAAAATTCAACTGCATCCTGTTGCAGTCCAGGCCAATAAAATGTCTCTGTATTCGGTCTGTTTTTTCATCACTCCTAACTGACTTCTCGGTGGTAACTCATACACCATTCGCGTCACCTCCTTTCTTTAGCCCATTGGCAATATGATTTGATGAAACTCTTCCCATTTCTCATCTCCTGAATATATGTTAGTCTCCTTTTCCTCATTTTTAAGTAATAACACTTAGGAATACATTCAAAACTCCTAACGTATATGCGTTTTGATGCAACTGCTTCAAACTTTTATCTTTCTGCTGTGACTCAATTAGTTTAGCTGAGCAAAAAATATTTACATGATCACCTATTTGCTCCTGATTTGTCTCAACTTTCTGATGGAACAAAGTATCTGCTCATGGCACTTAAGCTTCCTTATCATTACGTTTTTGGTATTTTCTGTTTCAACTGGTGACATTGGGACTTTATTACCCACAATCAGGAAAGATTCCAGGATAAGATTCCTACATTGATTCAGTTGCCTGCATATCCACTGGCCTTTAACGAGAGTAGCAGTAATCCAACCACTGAATCAGCTATATTTTCCGCAAGGACAAATTTTATTCCTGGAGCTGAGAGTTTGTCCAATACCCCTACCACAATTTCCCCACACTTATCTAGACACGCTATGCTCACTTTACATACTTTTGCACCTTATGTCTCATTGTGAATTCCCTCTAGCAGTACCTTTTCTGGAAATAGTCCCTCAGGAGTACGTATCTCCTTATCTTTTCACAGAGGATTCTGTGTCTCTTAATATTGCGTCCTCTTTACCTGCCCTATGTGAATAAACTTTCCTTTTGAAGGTATATTTTCTAAGCAGATCTGGCACTTCCTCCTTAACAAACCTCCAATCAGCTTGTACACTCTGATGCAGCTTTGTAGCTTCCGCTGTGCTTTCTGTTACCACAAAACTCCCAGACTTATATTTTTTCCTAAATCTTTTTTTTTCTGAACCCACCAAAACAGTGATTTCATGTGCCCTAATTTGTTGCAATGAAAACACCAGAGCATTTTATCTTATTTGCGTCCTTCATGTATTGCCTTTGTAACCTATGGTGAGTTCTTCACCGAGATCTATATCTCCCTTTCTACGTGGGGATTTCTGTTTGCCACAATTTCTATCCATCATGGATTGAAATTGATTCTGGAAGCTAAAACAAGTTTTATAATCATAATCACTAGTCATAATCATCAGCCACTTCAGCTGTCAGTTTTGGCTTTATAACTCTATGATCTTCCAAATGAGTTCGCATTATGTGAATGCTTAAACTCCTTCAAAGTATTTGTCTCTCGAAGAGCATCGTATGTTTGCTCTATTTTTAAAACTCTTATCCACCTATCAAAATTACTTTGTTTGATCCATTCAAACTCAACATGAGTTCGACCAGGATCCTTCCTTAAATTCCTGAAACGTTGTCTTTTAGGCTTTTGGCACATGCTCATACGTACATTTTCCCCTCCTCATACTTCCCAGATCCCTCCTTTGATAGTGTTGCGCATAACTCACTAGCTCTCCCTACAAGTTTTGTTTGGGTCAACAAAACCTACATGGTCACTGGCTACTGAAATTCTTTAGCCACTTTCCTACTCATCAAATTTAGGCAAGCTGGGAATATACTGAAACACGTTTCTCACCAGGCTTTGGACTACAATGGGATTGCCCATCCTCAGTCTGTTCCTCACTAAGCTTACCTTCAGCCTTCATCCTCATCCTTTAAAGCTGACTTTCCATTCTATGTGACCATCTCTGAAGCGCAAGTGTTCCCTCATTTTCTTTCTCTTCTGCTGAAGCTATTAATTTGTTTTCTCTTTCCTCTGCTAAACTTATTCGTTAACTTTCTTCCTCTTCCGACTTTAGTCGTAGCTCAAACTGCTTCAACTTTGCTTCTAACTCAAGCTGCTTCTTTTGCGATTGAAGTTTAGCCATCCCACTGACCCTGATGGAGTTTCCAACAAATTGGAATGCTGAGCTACTGCTGCAATCATCTCATCTTTCCTCACATTAAAAAGGTAGTTTTAACACCCTTTGTCTACTAATTCCCGCGGCTTGGACTTATGTGCATTCTGTAAAACCCCCAAGGTCATTTTCTCCACCTCCATAACAAGCTTGGTTCCTGCAAGAACCATTGCTACTTGAAGCTCTGTTTACTCACCAAATCAACACACGAAATAAGAGACAATAACACCTGCCACTCGCTGCCTAAATTTTGCAAAGGCCCCCTAATTTGTTGCGGACCAGGCCCGACCCCTCAAAACATTTTAATAGGAAACCCGGACCTTAAATTTGCTATATTTTGCAGGTTAGTGTGTAGCTGATATTTCCAGAGTGAATTAGCTGGTCAGACTGCCGACTTTTAAACAAATGGACAAATTACCAAATGAAACATAAGGAACCGAAAATAGAATACCTGAATAACGTATCCTATCCGAACCTGACAGGCTATCCCGATTTAAGGATGCTGTTCCAATATACTTGCAACAATCCCAATAAACAAAACCCCTTAGCACCAAGGGTAAAACTGATACAACTGCATACAGTTTATAAGGTCAGAAGGGCAGAAGGAGGCAGAGACCGTCCAGTGACCCTGACTCAACTAACCCCCGAACTGATCCAACCTGTCCAGCTAGGAGGCTGGACAGGTCCTCTTGATTATACCGGCTACTTTTCAAGACTTGAAAGGCTTCTCTATGAGGCATTATCTGTTAGGTATAAACAAAAGGGCCACAACGAACCTTTCAAAATTATGGCATATTGGAATCTTGTGTCGTTTCGACCCTCTTTACAAGAATCAAGGACAACATAACCCTGTAAAAGGACTGGCTTTGAGATAACATGCCGCATTTGGCTTTGGACTGAATTCCAAAAATGTAAATCTTACTGCTTTGAATCCAATATAATGTATGAAGTTGTTTGTTAGTTTACATAAAACAGTACTCAATCATACTGTGTGTTGAAGATTCAGCATGGTCACGAGTGGATTTTCCAGACAGATCCACACTTCCTGTGTATGGTCAGGGCAAATACATCCACTGAGAATCTGTTGCTTGGCACCTGTTCTAGTCGAGGAGAGACCAGCATGGAAACCACATGTAGAATGTGATTTTTTTCTGGATGGTCATGATGGAGCGTTCAGGTGGTTACAGTATTGCAAATGAACAACACAGCAGAATCATCTAGCCCGCGATAAGAAAACGTCCTTAATCCTCCCTCACAACTAACTTCACGAGAGCAATTGGTGATGGGAGATGTGACCATAAGCCAGCGATGTCAACATTGCTGTGGTTCTGTTCGCCGAGTTAGAAGTTTTTGTTGCAAACGTTTCGTCCCCTGTCTAGGTGACATCCTCAGTGCTTGGGATCCTCCTGTGCAGCGCTTCTGTGGTGTTCCTCCGGCATTTATAATGGCCTGTCCGTGCCGCTTCCGGTTGTCAGTTTCAGCTGTCCGCTGTAGTGGCCGGTATATTGGGTCCAGGTCGATGTATTTGTTGATGGAGTTTGTGGATGAGTGCCATGCTTCTCGGAATTCCCTGGCTGTTCTTCGTTTGGCTTGCCCTATAATGGTAGTGTTGTCCCAGTCGAATTCATGTTGCTTGTCGTCTGCGTGTGTGGCTACTAGGGATAGCTGGTCGTGTCGTTTCGTGGCTAGTTGATGTTCGTGGATGCGGACAGGCCACTATAAATGCCAGAGGAAACACTACAGAAGCGCTTCACAGGAGGGTCCCAAGCACTGAGGATGTCACCTAGACAGGGGACGAAACGTTTGCAACAAAAAACTCTAGCTCGGCGAACAGAACCACAGCAACGAGCACCCGAGCTACAAATCTTCTCACAAACTATGTCAACATTCAATTCAATCCAGTTGTTATTTTGAACTGAAGGTCGCATTCTGAAAGGAATGATCTGGATCTGTTTGTTCAGTGACTGTGATTGATGTCAGTCTCCATGGATCCTAATTATGTCACTGGATGGTTTTCCTCTTCTATTTGTACGGGGCTTCTTCCAATGCTTTATCCCATTATTGCTGCAGATACATCATCTGCAACACTGACAAGGATCAGCAGTTGCAGAAACAGGGAGAGCAGACATCAGAATCTGAGAACCATAGACTGGAATGTTCCAACAATTGACCAGAATCTGAGAACAGTAGACTGGAATGTTTCAACAATGGATCAGAATCTGAGAGCATTAGACTCGAATATGCCAACAACGGATCAGAATCTGAGAACAGTAGACTGGAATGTCGCACCAATGGTTCAGAATCGAAGAAAAATAGACTGGAATGCTGCAATAATGGACAGGAGTTTATCTTTGGGTCTTCTCTATTTTTCCTGGTATTGGCACATATTACCAGATCGGATATTAGGTGTACTGCTGATTATTCAGGCTGGTTACTATCCCATGCTCGCTATTGTTGGTGTTCCTGGTAAGTCTCCCCATCTCTATCGATTTATTAATCCCATAAGCCATGGTGAACTTCAGTGCTATTTCTGTTATCTATATTTAGTAAAGACTGAAATTATTGTCTTCAGTTTCAAATGCAAATCCATTCGTTCTCCACAAATTTCAGAACCACCCACACCCCCGCCCTCACAAACATCTGAGAACAAGACAATTCACAATCCAGAAGTACCCATTTGCCCCGAATTAATTTATGTCTTGGTATTCTCTCCATCACTAAAGCTACCCACTACCAACTCCATGATATCCCCAGACCCCATATTGACGTCAGTACGGGTGCTAAATAAACCATTATCTATACCTTGGTAAAAGTCAGACTTTATGGTTCCTGTTCTCTTCTAAACGCTCTTTTCATTACAAATGTTTCCATCAAAATCTTGTTCATGTCTGTAAAGTAAATTCATGACAGGGACACTGTGTCAGAGTAGTAATGTCGCTGGCCACGTAATTCAGTGGCCCAGGTAACTACACTATGAACGCTGTTTCAAGTCCTATCTCAGATGATGTCAGAACTTAAATTCAAATGAGAGGAACTGGAAATAAAAGTGATTTTTACTAATATAATCCTACCGGCACTTTGTCAAGAAGTTTATCTATTTCACTGTTATCTTTTGGTGAAGAAATCTCCCATTATTGCCTGATCTGAAGTAAGACTGACGTCAGACTCAATTCCATAAGGAATGGCCTCACAGTAAAAGGCATTTAGTGAAGTCCACAAATGCTGCTCAGCTGGTGATGCAATTGCATCCCATGCAATAACAACATGTAAGGTAGAGGAAAAAAAATACAAAGAATGATGCTAGAGATCAGAAACAAAAGGAACGAGTAAGTGCCAGAGAAATTGAACAGATTTGGCAGCCTCAGGTCGAGAGAAAAATAGAAGTGAAATTTTGCGTCCAATCACGATACATCAGAACTGAATGCAGCTGGGAAATTGTGTGCTTGATGTTGATGACACGGATGGCTGCTGTGAAAGGGAGAAGGAGTGAGTTGAATAGATAGAGAAAGAGAGAGGTAGAGAGAAAGAAACAAATAGAGGGATTGTTGATGATCAGCTAGAATGGAAATAATAATCCAGACTAATCTTATTTATTTTTCTCCTGTTCTCATATTACTGAAATTCATGCCCATGTAAGGTGTACATCGGAGTCTCGGTTTGAAGTGAGTTATGTCACGTTGTCTCTCTTCCTTGAGTGTGATCATCTTCTTTTATTCAGTAATGGGATTCTGGGCCAGTACATAATTCCCTTTCCTCATTGTCCTTGAGAAGGTGTTGGTGAGCTGCCTTCCTGACCCATTGCAGTCTGTGAGCTGTAAGTAGTCAGTGCTGAGGTCCGCCCGGTTTCATTTCTTTGAGAATTTGTAGTGAGTGACATAACTGAGCGGCTGGCTTGGACATTTCAAACTACAACTGTATGTTAACCACAGAGCTATGGGTCTGGAGCCACATGTAAGTCCGACCGGATGAACATGGTAGATTTCCTTCCTTGAAGTGCACTAGTGTGCCAGGTAGGACAAACACAATGGTTTCATTGTTTCAGTTGATTCTCAATTCCTGATATTTTATTGAATGCAAAATCTAACATTTGCCGTGGTGGGATTCGTCCCTGAGTTAATATTACATGGATAATACAGCTAGGCCATCACCTCCTCAGCATCTCCAACAATCTCCGATGGCAATAATGGTGTTGCTGTTGGCGTGGCTGAGCTTAAAGCATAGCGTTTTGCAAGGCAACAAAATGATTTGGCAAAACATATCATCCTTCTCATTTTGTATTTATGAGAAGGCGAGATGATGGGAAGTGCTCTTGGTGAAAAGGAGGTGGATGTCCTTGGCCATGAGCCACTGACAGAATTCATACGGAGCAGTAAGTAATGAGCATCATGTTGTTCACAAACTTGTCAGCAGCCACACTCTGACAGGGTTGGTCATTCTCAAAAGCTTCTGACCTCAATGCAGAAGACCAGCCTGTCTTCTCGGAGATGGATGATGCCTGCTTGAGATGTGGCACAAATCATCCACTGTGCCTCCTTACCATCAGCAAACCATGTTAACATAATACACGTGAATCATTAGCAATGGAGCCAGAAGGCACAGCATGGAGCAGTCTGTCTGTGCAGTCTCTGCTTCATTGGTTTGTAATGTTACAGCATCGATGACATCCTCCTATTTCAGTGTAACAGTTTGAGGGGCTGAATGGCCTCTTCTGTTCGTGTGTCAGTGTCTCGGGTGGCTGAATGTCCTCTTCCTCGTTCCAGGGGAGAGGTTCATTATTGGGTGACCCCTGGTAGCTGCTTACCTGCGTGTTGTGCTGACTAGATTCCTTATCTTCTTGTGTAATAATAGACAAGCAGGAGGTTGGAAGAAACAGCAAGCCAGGCAGCATCAGGAGGTGGAGAAGTCAACACTTCAAATATACCCGTTCTTCAGGACTGCGGGTTTGGGTAGGGGGAGCTGCAGATAAAGAGGAAAAGGAGTGGTTGGGGTGGGGAGAGCAGCAGGATGGTGAGGTAGGGGATAGGTGGTCACAAGTGTTGGGTGCAACGTGGAAGGTCGATGGGAGGGATGAGTCCAGTTGGGAGCTAGAAGGTGGGGTCATTTGGTGGAATGGAAGGGAGGAGGCGGGGCTGGAAATAGAGTAGGGCCATGGCTGGGAAGGTTATTTCAAATTGCAAAACTCAATGTTGAGTCCTCCAGGCTGTAGGCTAACCAGGCAGAAGGTAAGATGTTGTTCGTCCAATTTGCGGTCTGACTCGCTGTGGCAACAGAGGAAGCCAAGGAGATCATGTTGGAAAGGAATTGGGAAGGGGGATTGAAATGGGTGGTGACTGGGTGCTCAGGTCAGCCCCTTTGGAGCGGGCTGTGATGCTCGGTGAAATGTGCACTTCGTTTACGTTGCTCTCCCCGATGTAGACAAGACCACATCAGGAGAACCTAACGCAGTAAACTAGGTTGAAGGAGAGGCAGGTGAACTTCTGTTTCACCTGGAAGGACTGTTTTGGGCCTTGGATGAGGTGTGGGAGGTTTGTGCCAGCCGGTGATGTATTTTATTTTTCATCTGCAAGTGTCAGTTGCCCATGGGGATTGACAGGTTTGGTGGGGAGTATGGGTCGAACCAAAATTAGTGTAGGGTCAGTCCTTGTGGAAGATGTGCCAGGTGATGGGATCCAACGTGGTTTACTGTATCTGCCATTCCTGATGTCGTCTTCTCTATATCAGGGAGACCAAATGTAAACTAAGGGGAATGGTTTGCTGAGCATCTCAGCTGGGCCTGTAAGAGCTGACCTGACCTCCCAGTCACTGCCTATTTCAATTCCACCTCCCACTCCCATTCCGACATGGCCATCCTTGACCTCCTCCATTGCCACAAAGAACCAAAGTACAAATTGGAGGAACAACACTTCATATTCCACCTGTGTAGCCTACAGCCGGGGGTCTCAACACTGAGTTCTCCAATTTCTTATAATCTCCCTTCCAATCCCGGACCTCCTGCTTAGCCCCTTCCCTTTCCATTCCTCTGATCAACCCATCTTCCAACTGTCAACTGGATTCATTCTTCCCATTGGCCAACCCGGGAGTTCGCCATCACAACACGCCGCCTCCTCCGACTTCCCCACCTCGCATATTTATCTGTACACACCCTTGCCCCCACCCCCAGACATGAAGAAAGGTTATACCCAAAATGTGGACTTTTTCTCCTGATGCTGCCAGGCTTGTTGTGTTCTTCCAATCTCCTGAATTCCAACTTTTGTAGATTTTTAAAAAAATCTCTTCTTGTGTAATAGGTAAGAGAGAGTGAATGCGCTGTGCCTCTACTTATCCAATAGCTTCTATGGGCTGAATGGCATCCCTATATTTCTGGGAAACCAGCTTGAGATGCTGAATGAGCTCCTCATTTTTAGTCCTGTGGAAATGTTCAGGGTCCAGCAGTGCTGTTACATGAATGTTGCCTACACATTAACAGCATGAGCTTGAATGTTGTCCAGGTTTTGATGTTTTATGCGATCTTTTCTGAGCATCCTCACTTCTGATCGAATGATGGAGGGTAAGACGTTGCTGAAGCAGCTGAAGATGTTTGTGCCGAGGAAGTTACCCTGAGGACCGCCCACAGAGATATTCAGGGACTGAGAGGATTAATCTCCACCAGCCACATGGTGTTCCGAATGGCTCCATCACTTGGGAGTTTAAAACTGATTCCAATTAGATGCAATTTTATTCAGCCTCCTTGACATCTTGTTCAGTCATGTCCTGTCAGGGCCAGTCATTCTGACGCTGTGTTCATATCTTTTGATTTGGAGATGCATGTTGGACTGGGGTGAACAAAATTAAAAATCACACAACACCAGGTTATAGTCCAACAGGTTTAATTGGAAACACACTAGCTTTCGGAGCGTCGCTCCTTCATCAGGTGAATGTGGAGGGCTCAATCCTAACACACAGAATTTAAACCAAAAATTTACAGTGCGGTGTAACTGAAATTATACATTGAAAAATTGATTGTCTGTTGAGTCTTTCATCTGTTTGAATATCATGGTATTCAAACAGACGAAAGACTCAACAGACTATCATTTTTTCAACGTTATAATTTCATTTACATCACACTAAAGTTTTGCTATAAATTCTGTGTGTTACGATTGAGCCCTCCACCATCACCGAATGAAGGTGCGATGCTCCGAAAGTTAGTGTGCTTCCAATTAAACCTGTTGGACTATAACCTGATGTTGTGTGATTTTTAACTTCATAGCTTTTGTTCATGTCAAAGGCCAAGGTAAATGTGTGGGGACTGTTTCCTTCTCTCAGAGGGTAGTGACTGTTGGGGCCTCTCTGTCCCAGACAGCTACATCTCTGAATGTTTAAGGGAGCAGGGTGGTGTTAATGAATTTTGACACATCAGGGAGTTAAGGGCTACAAAGAATTGGGCATGAAAGAGAAATTGCGGCCAAGAGAGATCATCCCTGACCTTACTGAAGGGAAGGAAGGCTTGACGGGTTATATAGCCTGGTATTATTACAATAAACCCTATAATCCAGTCACTTTATTGCCTCTTCCATTTCCTGTGGTACTTCAAGTAGCTGAATATGCTGATACTGTTGCTGCATGATCTAAACTGGGTCTAGTTCTATCGACTGGAGGGGCTGATTGGTCTCCTCCTGTAAATGTATATCATGGTCCAGGGGCTGAGCAGCCTCATCCTGTTCTGGTGTAACTGAAATCCATAAACACCAGATCGACCATCCTTGGAGAAAGTCATCACTGCAGATGCTGGTGATCAGAATTGAAAAGTGTGGCACTGGAAAAGCCCAGCTGGTCAGCCAGCATCCGAGAAGCAGGAATATCGATGTCTTGGACATTCCTGATGATAGTTGAAACTTTATTGCTGGAACAGCACAGCAGGTCAGGCAGCATCCAGGGAACAGGAGATTCGACGTTTCGGGCACAGGCCCTTCTTCAGGAATAAGCAGAGAGTGTTCAGCAGGAGAAGATAAAAGGTAGGGAGGAGGGACTTGGAGGAGGGGCGTTGGAAATGTGATAGGTGGAAAGAGGTCAAGGTGAGGGTGATAGGTCGGAGTAGGATGGAGGCGGAGAGGTCAAGAAGAAGACTGCAGGTCAGGAAGGCGGTGCAGGGCTGGAGGGATTCGGCTGAGACAAGGTGGGGGGAGGAGGGATGAAGAAACTGGTGAAGTCCAAGTTCATCCCCTGTGGTTGGAGGGTTCCCAGTCGGAAGATAAGACGCTCCTCCTCCGACCGTCGGGTTGTTGTGGTTTGGCGGTGGATGAGTCCAATGACCTGCATATCCTCGGTGGAGTGGGAGGGGGAGTTGAAATGCTGTGCTACAGGGTGGTTGGGTTGGTTCGTCCGGGTGGCCCAGAGGTGCTCTCTGAATCGCTCCGCAAGTAGGCGGCCTGTCTCCCCAATATAGAGGAGGCCACACCGGCTGCAGCGGATGCAGTAGATGATGTGGGTGGAGGTGCAGGTGAATCTGTGGCGGATATGGAAGTTTCCTTTGGGGCCTTGGAGAGAAGTGAGGGGGGAGGTGTGGGCGCAAGTGTTGCACCTCCTGCGGTTGCAAGGGAAGGTGCCGGGAGTGGAGGTTGGGTCGGTGGGGGGTGTGGATCTGACAAGGGAGTCGCGGAGGGAGTGGTCTCTACGGAATGCTGATAGGGGAGGGGAGGGAAATATATCCTTGGTGCTGGGGTCTGTTTGGAGGTGGCGGAAGTGACGGCGGATGATGCGCTGTACATGGAGATTGGTGGGGTGGGAGGTGAGGACCAGTGGGGTTCTGTCCTGGTGGCGGTTGGAGGGGCGGGGCTCAAGGGCGGAGGAGCGGGAAGTGGAGGAGATGCGGTGGAGGGCACCGTCGACCACGTCGGGGGGGAAATTGCGGTCCTTGAAGAAGGAGGCCATCTGTGTTGTACGTATTTTGAACTGGTCCTCCTGGGAGCAGATGCGGCGGAGACGAAGGAATTGGGAGAATGGGATGGCGTTTTTACAATCCCTGTAAAAACGCCATCCCATTCTCCCAATTCCTTCGTCTCCGCCGCATCTGCTCCCAGGAGGACCAGTTCAAAATACGTTCAACACAGATGGCATCCTTTTTCAAGGACTGCAATTTCCCCCCCGACGTGGTCGACGGTGCCCTCCACCGCATCTCCTCCACTTCCCGCTCCTCCGCCCTTGAGCCCCGCCCCTCCAACCGCCACCAGGACAGAACCCCACTGGTCCTCACCTACCACCCCACCAATCTCCATGTACAGCGCATCATCCGCCGTCACTTCCACCACCTCCAAACAGACCCCAGCACCAAGGATATATTTCCCTCCCCTCCCCTATCAGCTTTCCGTAGAGACCACTCCCTCCGCGACTCCCTTGTCAGATCCACACCCCCCACCGACCCAACTTCCACTCCCGGCACCTTCCCTTGCAACCGCAGGAGGTGCAACACTTGCGCCCACACCTCCCCCCTCACTTCTCTCCAAGGCCCCAAAGGAAACTTCCATATCCGCCACAGATTCACCTGCACCTCCACCCACATCATCTACTGCATCCGCTGCAGCCGGTGTGGCCTCCTCTATATTGGGGAGACAGGCCGCCTACTTGCGGAGCGATTCAGAGAGCACCTCTGGGCCACCCGGACGAACCAACCCAACCACCCTGTAGCACAGCATTTCAACTCCCCCTCCCACTCCACCGAGGATATGCAGGTCATTGGACTCATCCACCGCCAAACCACAACAACGCGACGGTCGGAGGAGGAGCGTCTTATCTTCCGACTGGGAACCCTCCAACCACAGGGGATGAACTTGGACTTCACCAGTTTCTTCATCCCTCCTCCCCCCACCTTGTCTCAGCCGAATCCCTCCAGCCCGGCACCGCCTTCCTGACCTGCAGTCTTCTTCTTGACCTCTCCGCCTCCATCCTACTCCGACCTATCACCCTCACCTTGACCTCTTTCCACCTATCACATTTCCAACGCCCCTCCTCCAAGTCCCTCCTCCCTACCTTTTATCTTCTCCTGCTGAACACTCTCTGCTCATTCCTGAAGAAGGGCCTGTGCCCGAAACGTCGAATCTCCTGTTCCCTGGATGCTGCCTGACCTGCTGTGGTGTTCCAGCAATAACGTTTCAACTTTGATCTCCAGCATCTGCAGACCTCACTTTCCCATTCCTGATGATATACTTGTGCCCAAAACGTCAATTCTCCTGCCCCTCGAATGCTTCCTGACCTGCTGTGATTTTCCAGCACCACACGTTTGGATGTCTACCTGCCCGCCCTACTCAACTTTCCTGGTCACGTCATCAGAGAACTTTAACAAATTCATCAAGCGTGAACTTCCACTCACAAAGCCATTATACTATCACTAATGAAACCCTGTTTTCCCAATGCATGTACATCCTAGCCCTCAGAACCTTCTCAAGTAATTTACCTACCACAGATATTAAGCTTACTGGTCTGTATTTCCCGGACTTCATTTTTCAGTCCTTCTTGAATAAAGGCACGACATCTGCTTTCCTTCGGTCTTCTGGGATCTCACCTGTAGAGATCAAAATTATCAGCCAGGGCCCCCTTAAGTTCTTCTCTAGCCCCTGCACTGTTTTTGCATATATCTGAAAGGACCGTGAGATTTATCCAATTTCAAACATTCTAGTCGATCCAATACCTCCTCTACTGTGATATGGACTGTCCCCAAGTTATCGCCAATAATTTCCCCACTTTCCCAAGTACTCATGTCTTTCTCCACGGTAAACATAGAGGAGAAATATTTGTTGAGGACATCGCTAATCTCTTATGGTTCCACACAAACATATCCATTTTGGTCTTTGAGGGGTCCTATTCCCTCTCTAGTTACTGCTTTTCCTTTAATACACTTAAAGCACCTCTTTGGATTCACCCTGATCTTCTCAGGCAAGGTTATCTCATACCCCTTTTCTCCCTCCTGATTTCCTTCTTCAGTAAACTCCTGCATGCCCTGTACACCTGCAGGGATTCGCTTGATCCCAGCTGCCTCTACCTGATCCACGCCCCCACATTTCTTTTGGTAAAAGCCTGAACATCTCTTGTCATCCAGTGTACCTCATTCCTGTCAACTTTCCATTCACCCTCACAGGAACATATAGATTAGATTACTTACAGTGTGGAAACAGGCCCTTCGGCGCAACAAGTCCACACCGCCCCGCCGAAGCGCAACCCACCCATACCCTACATGTACCCCTTACCTAACACTACGGGCAATTTAGCATGGCCAATTCTCCTAACCTGCACATCTTTGGACTGTGGGAGAAAATCGGAGCACCCGGAGAAAACCCACGCAGACACGGGGAGAACGTGCAAACTCCACACAGTCAGTCGCCTGAGGCGGGAATTGAACCCGGGTCTCTGGCGCTGTGAGGCAGCAGTGCTAACCACTGTGCCACCGTGCATCTTAAGCTGCCACCTGCTGGAGGTCCCTTTGCTTGCAAACAGACTACTCCAATCAACCCCTGCCAACTCCTGTCTGAGTCCATCAAAGTTAACCTTGCCCCAATTTAGAACTTGAATCAGTGAACCAATGTTTTCCCCTCTCCATAACTATTTTAAAATTAATAGATTAGATTAGATTACTTACAGTGTGGAAACAGGCCCTTCGGCCCAACAAGTCCACACCGACCCGCCGAAGCGCAACCCACCCATACCCCTAACCTAACACTACGGGCAATTTAGCATGGCCAATTCACCTGATCTGCACATCTTTGTGACTGTGGGAGGAAACCGGAACACACCCACGGGGAGAACGTGCAAACTCCACACAGTCAGTCGCCTGAGGTGGGAATTGAACCCGGGTCTCTGGCGCTGTAAGGCAGCAGTGCTAACCACTGCGCCACCGTGCCGCCCAAATGGTCACTGGTCCCAAAGTACACATCTTCTGTCACCTCACTCACCTGTCCTCACATACTTCTAAAGAATAGGACAAATTTTGCTCCTTCCCGATTAGGACCCTTTACATTCTGCTTGAGGAAACTTTCCTGACGCACTTAATTGATTCCATCCCATCAAATCCCTTAATGCTCTGGCAGTGCAAGTCTGTGTTATATATAAAAAAAAATAAAGCCCCTATTATGACAACCCAAATGATCCTGAAAGTCTCCGCAATCTCTCTACATATTTTTTTCCTGCAATTTCTGTTTACAATTTGGGGGCCAATCGTACAACCCCAATAATGTCACCATCCTCTTCTTATTTCTTAGTTCCACCCACAAAACCTCTTTGGATGATCCATCAGTTTGTTTATCTCTGATCACTGCTGCGATACACCCTTTATTCAGAAATGCAACTCCCCTCCTCTTGTTCCACAATCTCTGTTCCTCCTAATGCATTTAACCCTGGTACATTAAGCTGTCAGTCATATCCATCCCTCTGCTATGTTTCTGTAATAGCTCGACTATCGAGCGCCGAGAACCTATCCACACGCTGAATTCATCGGCCTTAACTGTCATCCCTTTTGCACTGAAATAACCACAATTTAATCCATAGGCATTTCTTGTTCCCTATCGTACTCCAGCCTGATATGTCTCCTCAACGTACTAGTTTTGATTACTGTATCTCCTTCCAGCGTCTCACTTGCCTCTCTGCTCTTGAGGATATCACATCCTGCCAATCTCATTTAAATAATCCCTGTTGCAATAGCAAAACTGGCTGTGAAGATATTGGTTCCCCCCTCCAGTGGATGTGCCACCAGTCCCTCCTGAACAGGTCAACTCTGTCACAGAAAAGCTTCCACTGGTCTAAAAAATATGAATCCCTCCCACTGCATCAATTCTTTAGTCATATATTTATCTTGATATCCTCATATTCTTACCTTCACCACCTCATGACACTGGAAGTAATCTGGAGATTACCACTATCGAGGTCCTGGTTTTTAACTTTTCTCCTATTTCTCAATTAATCATTCTATAGAAACACATTCCTATATCTAACTGTGTCATTTGTACCATCGTGCACAATGACTTCTGGCTGCTCACCCGCCACCTTGAGAACTTTCAGCAGCCACTCAGAAACATCCTAGATCCTGAAACCTGAGAGGCAATACACCATTTTCGCGTTTGAGGCCACAGAATCTCTTATCTGTCCCCTCTAACAATCAAATCTCCTATCTCTAAGACCATGTTTACCTTTATCCTTTCCTGCTGCTCCCCATATACAGTGCAACCATCTTGGCTACTGTTGCCTTCCCCTGAACAGTCATTCCCTGACACCTATCGCCCATCTCCCAACATACACAAAACCAGTATCCAGAATGGTATACTTGGTTTCGAGATGAATAGCCACAGGGGATTCCTGCAATTTCTGCCTACTCCCTTCGCCATTTCTGGTGGTCGCCCAGCTACTCTCTGCTTGGAACACGACAGGAAGCAAGGAAAGCCTGTTGGATTAAGTTGCTTTTAATTAAATGCAACTGGGCTGACAGGTAAGGCAGATGAACTCAGGGCGTAGATCTTTACATGAGACTGGAATATTATAGTCCTTACAGAAACATGGCTAAGGGAGGGACTTGGGTGTGATCACCTCACTAAAGCTCTTATCTATGAAGTGCTCCACATCTCGGATGATCCAGAGGACTCATGAACACGGTCTCCCAGGAGCTGCAGCAGGGTGCACTGCCCACACGTGTAGTCATCAGGGACAGTGGAAATCTCCCTGAGCTCCCACAAACCGCAGGAGGAACATGCAACTGCCCTAACTGCCATCTCCATTGCTGTCAGACTAGTGTTAAAAAGAGTTTACCTGAGCTTATCTTTAGTTGAACCGCTGCTCACCGATGTCTCTGGAACCAAAGCATTAGATTAGATTACGTTACAGTGCGGAAACAGGCCTTTCGGCCCAACAAGTCCACACCAACCCGCCGAAGCGAAACCCTCCCATACCCCTTACCCAACAGTGCGGGCAATTTAGTATGGCCAATTCACCTGGTCCTGCACATCTTTGGATTGTGGGAGGAAACCGGAGTACACGGAGGAAACTCCACACAGTCAGTCGCCTGGGGCAGGAATCGAACGCGGGTCTCTGGCGCTGTGAGGCAGCAGTGCTAACCACTGTGCCACCGTGCCTCCCATTACTACCTCTTCTGCCACTCACAGTACGTTAATAGACCACTCCACATTTAGCTTTGGTTAGGGAAGGATGGAGACACGACAGTGATGTATTGTTTGGCCCTTAAGCACTCGTAAACACCAGGCCCGTGCTTGGATTTGAGGGGGGGGGGGGGGGAGTGTCTTGCTGAGGTCTTCCTCCTAGTAGTGGTGACTGCGCTGATGAAAATATTCATGCTGACAGCCCATCCGCGTTGTTGCAGTCCTCTGGTCTTTTCGGTCTACTAGTACTGCATTTATGATCTCCTTGTAACTATTGATTGTATTCGAAACTGTGTCTCACTCCGGAGGGAGAGATGTTGATGTTCGAGTGAATACAGTCTATGAGAAAGGTTTAACCATTAGACATACGAGCGACAGTATGTCCATCCGCTCGCTGACTCTGCTTTTACTTTCAATTAGGGTACATTTATTCTGATAACATTTCATTCCATTTTCCTCCGATTTCCCTCTAACCCTTGTGTAAAAATCTGTCCATCTCAGCCTTGAAGATATTTAGTGATCATTGCTCAACAGCCTTCACAATTTTCGACAATTGTTTCCCTCCCACTGATGTGAGACTTGGTGGTCTTTAATCCCACGGCATTTTTTGTAGCACTCTGTATGGAAGGTGAACCTACATTAGATGTTGTCCTGTGCGATCACACCACCTCTGTGGCGAGAGGCAAAACAAAATACAACGCAAAATTTAAGAGCCTGTAATCTGCTCCCTCATCTTCCACATCAGTCTAAGATACAGTTCATCCAGATCTAGAGATTTACCCACTTTTTATCCTGCATCAACTTTCAATTATTCCTCAGCTTCTGTCCAGGAACTGCTTCTCCAAAGTGAAAACCAATATGTTGTACGTGCTTGACATATTCTCAGGCTCAATGCACAGGTAGCCTCCTCGGTCCCTAATACTGCCTATTCTTTTTCTTGTTACCCTCTTACCCTTAATAAACCGATAAAATGTCTTTGAATTCTTGATAATATTGCCCACTAATGTTCTTATCACCGCGGTATTTGCTCTTCTACTTACTTTATTGCGTTTAGCCCTCACGTTCTCTACTCTTCTGGGACGTCCATTGTCCTGCTCACTTTATGCGTGCTTTAAGCTTCTCTTTCATTTTTAATTCTGTTCTGAATATTTGTAGACATCCCAGGCTCTCTGGGCTTGCTTTCCTAATTTTCATCTTTGTTGTAACATGTTGCGGTGACACCCTCATCAATTCTATTTTGAGCATGTGATCCCCACCACCCCCACGCTGTTCTGGTACAGTTTCACCCAGAAATAACTGTACGGTGGCCAGATCCTGTCTTTGTTTTGATAAATTCTGCCTCCCTCATCCAATAATTTTTATTTTTCAAACCTTTTTTCTTTTGGTCTTTTCCTTCATAAGCTAAAAATGTTTGAGTCACTGTCACTGGTCCTGCAATGCTCAGCCAATCCTGCCTGCAACACCGAACTGGTTTCGTTCCACAGTGAGGCTCGGCACAGCCCCACTCATTGTTGTATCTGCTACAAGTTTATATGAGGAGCTCTCTGGAATAAATGTCAAGACATTTTTGCCCTCTTAAAAATAATTATCTCTGCCCTAATCAATGTTTGTAATTGAAATGTCTGAATATAATGATCCTATTATTGCATTTACAAACTTCAGTGAATTGGTTATGTACCTGCGCCTGTATTTTCTTTTATCTGGGGGTTTATAATGTATCCCCAGTAGTGTGTCTGTCATTGATTTGAACCGAATATCAACCCACAAACCGTCATTTGAATGCCCTTCCAAGATATCATCCGTCCTTACTGCAATCTTTGACTCCATAATTAATAAGGCAACACCACCTTCTCTTTTACCCCTCTCCTCTGCTACCTATAGTTCTTGTACCACAGAATATTGAGTTGTCAGCTCTGACCTCCCGCAAACGCATCTACGTGATGGCAAAAATATCCACTTCTCCATGTCACCTCGTTCCCTTATCAAATCTGTCAATCTGATAATATTCCCAGCATTATGGTAAAGGACATCCAGCAGGGAATATAGCACCTGGAATACTCTCGGAGTCCCTCGGAGTTCTTCAGCCATTACTTTTTGTTATCAAGCTGCCTTTCCATGAACTAAAAATGTAACTCTGGGACTGAGTGAATAATTGTTGAATTGTAATTTATTTTTAATGAATGTGTTAATCAAATGCAACGGTCCAGAACTGAACAGTCAGCTTCAAATACAATGAATTCCTGCTGATTAATTCCCTGCTCAGTGTGCAGAGGAGTCAGCCCTCAGCAATGGAGAAAGTGAGGACTGCAGATGGTGGAGATCAGGATCGAAAAGTGTGGTGCTGGTAAAGCACAGCGAGTCAAGCAGCGTCCGAGGAGCAGGAGAGAGTGAACGCTTTGGGCATAAGCCCTTCATCAGAAAGACATTGGTGTGTTCACATTTTTTCCATTCCATTATTCATGGAATATATGGAATTGTACTTGCTGAGGAGGGCAGCATTGTATATAGCTCTGAAATGGAAAGCAGTCAATCAGGTGGTTGGACAGGGAGTAGATAAAGTGAGGTGAAGTACAGACTGAGTGAAGTACAAATATAAGAATAGATAAGTCCCCTGGACCATACAGGAAGCACTCGGGGTTACCAGAGGAATTGAGGGAAGAGATTGCTGCGCCTTTGGCGATGATCTTTGTGTCCACGCTGTCCAGTGAAATACTGCCTGATGATTGGAGGGTGGCAAAAGTTATTCCCTTATTCAGGAAAGTCAATAGGGATAATCCTGCGAAATGCAGGCCAGTCAGTCTTACTTCAGTATTGGGCAAAGTATTGGAAAGTATTCTGAGAGACAGAATTTATGATTAGTTGGAAAATCATAGTTTGATTAGAGATAGTCGGCATGGCATTTTGACGGGCAAGTCATGCCTCACACAACTGAGTGAATTCTTTCAGGATGGGATCAAACGCATTGATGAATGCAGAGCAGTGGATGTGTGTACATGAATTTTAGCAAGGTGGTTGATAAGTTACCATAAGGTCGGCTCATTCAGAAAGTAAGGAGGCATAGGATGCAGGGAAACAGGGAAATCTGTCTGTATGGATACAAAATTGTCTGGCCTGTCGAAGACTGATGGTGGTAGAACATGGAAAGTGTACAGCCTGGAGCTTGGTGACCAGTGGTGTTCTTCAGGAATCAGTTCTGGGACTGCTGCTCTTTGTGATTCTTACAAATGACTTGGATGATATAGTGAAAGGGTGCTTTAGTAAGTTTTACGATGTAACAAAGATATTGGAGTTATGGATAGTGTGGAGGGCTGTTGTAGGTTGTAATTGGACATTGACAGGATGCAGAACTGGACTGGTAAATGACAGATGGAGTGCACCCTGGATAAGTGGGAAGTGATTCATTTTGGAAGGTCGAATTTGAATGCAGAATACTGGGTGAAAGGCAGGATTATTGGCAGTGTGGAGGACCATAGGGATCATGTGTTCCATATCATAGGACGCTCAAAGTTGTCACCCAAGTTGATAAGGTTATTAAGATGTATGGTGTTTCCATTAGCCGGGGATTCAGTTTAAAATCCGCAAGGTTATGTTGCAGCGCCAAAAGGCTCTAGTGAGACTACACTTAGAATATTGTGTTCAGTTCTAGGTGCCTCATTACTGGAAAGACATTGAAGCTTCGGAGAGGGTGCTGGGGAAATTTATCAGGATGCTGCCTGGACTGGAGGGCATGCCTTACAAAGAAAAGTTGAGGGAGCTAGGGCTTTTCTCCTTGGAGCAATGAAGAATGGGAGGTGACTTGATAGTGGTGTATAAGATGATGAGAGGCATAGGTAGAATGGGTAGCCAGAGATATTCTGGCAGAGTGGAAATGGCTATCGCGAGCGGGCATAATTTTAAGGTGATTGGAAGAAGGTTTCAGGAGATGTCAGAGGTAGGTTCTTTACTCAGAGAGTGGTGGGTACTTGGAATGCACTGCCAGCAGCGTTAGTAGAGTCAGCTGCATTTTGGATACATAAGTGACTATTGGATAGGCACATGAAGGGTATGTCAGTTAGTCTGATCTTCGAGTAGGATAAAAGTTCGGCAAGATGTCAAGGTTCTAAGAGTCTGTATTGTACTATACTGTTCTGTGTTTTATGTTTGACGCAGCCTGTGGACTCCTATCAATTGTTGAATGTGTGAGGGAGTGATGTCTGTGAGATCAGGAAGCTGGGGAGGGGCGTTAGCCCAAAACTTCCAGTTATGTTGTTCATTGTTCCATTCACCTGAATGCCATTACAGTATGTGTGGTGTCCTACACCAGGCAGGATCCGGCAAGTTCAGTTATTAACGTGATCCTTGACTGGTCATTTGCTGCTGTTTTCTTCCGATACAATCTGTTGGGTGACCCATGTATTAATCAGGTATGTGCTATGTTTCGTGCATTGGGCAAAAATAAGATGTGAACTGTGATTATTCGACTAAACTATAATCTTTGCAAAGAATTAGGTTGATTCTATATTTATGGAACAAAAATATAAACTCGTGTCAAGATTTTCTAAGACAGAAATAAAGAATGTACATTTTATTTTGTATCGAACAAACAACATGGACGTAACTCTTTTGGCGATCAGAGTTACATACACAATGTCAGGATTCAAAATAATGCATTGTCACTCCAACATTTTGAAAGTGTTTGGCTTTTGAATGATTACATGTTCAAGGTGAGCAAACGATTGAACAATCAAATAGAATTAGAGTTCTTATACTTTTATATATAATCAATCAGTTTAATTTCTCACCGAAATGTACAAGCTTCAGCGATTTGCCAGCGAATTAGAAATGGCTATAATTCAACATACATTGTGAATATTAACCTAAATAAATGATTTGTGCTATCAAATTTTTGTGAACAATAATTTGAAAACTTTTAATTTTTAGAGAGAATGTGATTTAATATGAAATGTGGACAGTGAACAAAAACGATGAACATATTATCGTGTGAGTGAAAAGTCAGACCTTTACAAAAACGTTTGTGCCAAAGCAATGACAGATTTGTTTTAGTAATTGGAATACAGCAATTAAAATATTCATGTTCTGAGCAATAATTAGACTACAAAATGAAGCTGGTCTTGTAATACTTGCATTTTAAATGCTTATGCTGCACTAAATAATCAGATATTTGCGAGCATTTTCAATGGGAAATAATCTGATACTGACTTTTATTCACATCAAACACTTTATAGAATGCAAAACTTTAAAGTACAGGAGGAGGCCATTGGCCACTGTGTGTACATCAGCTCCAGTAATGTCTCCCAAGCCCCTCCAATTTGCCCACCCTATCTCTGCAGCCTGCTGAATTCATATTTTAAAATGCATTACCAGTTCTATTTTAATCTTCATCCACATCTCTTACAGGCAGTACTATCCAAATCCTAACAACTCTCTCAATAAAGAAGTTTTTCCTTATCTCATTCCTGGCTCTTTTGTTGACAATCTTGAAAATAGATCTCCTTGATGCTGTAATGCTAACTAATGGAAACAGAGTATTATTGTTATATTCTTCAACTTTTTTTCATACTTTTGAGCACCACAATAAGTTCACATCTTTGTCTGTTCTGCTCTAGGAACTATAAGCCTTGCAAGAACTGTAACAAACACTACATCAGAAAAACAGGCAGAACACTAGCCACCTGGATACATGAACAACAACTAGCCCGAAAGCTGACATGACTCACTATTACTAGTATCGTTAAATACAGATGAGGAAGTATACTATTTCGACTGGGTCTGCACATCCATCTAGGACAAGCCAAACATAGACACGCATGAGAATTCCTAGAAGCATAACATTCCAAACGGAACTCCATCAAAAAAACATCGATTTTGCTTCCATCGAACACTCTCTGAGAAAAGGAACCGGACATAAAATCACCAATACTGGAAATTACATCACTGACTCAAGGAAACCTAAACACTTAAATAGCAAGTGGGACATATTACCTGCACTTCACCAGAGGCTCACTGATAATGTTCCCGAGTATAGTGATGAACATGATCTCTCCAGCTCAACGAGCAATCTGACATCCAGAAGAAGCGCAATTTCTCTCATCCTCCCTTTGACTAAATCCTTCTTTCCAGTTATCATTCTGATAATTTTCAGGATATTTGTATTCTTCTGCAAAGTAATGTGGTGTCTGTTTGTGTGCGTGAGAATGTGTGTGTGTGAGAGCGAGCGAGGCAGAGATTGAAAAAAGAGAGAGAAGAGAGAAAACAATCCTCTGTAATCTCTGGATTACTTCACGCGCCATGTGGAAAAGAGGGAAGGATGAGGAACACAGTATAGCTTAACATGTTGTTAAAAAGCTAGTTCAGGGTTGTTGGTTTCAGATTTTTGGATTATTGAGGTCTCTTCCAGGAGAGGCGGGACCTGTATAAAAAAGACAGGTTGCATCTTAACTGGACGAGCACCAACATCCTTGTGGGGAGGTTTGCTAGTGCAACTTAGATGGATTTGAATAAACCAGGTGGGTGAGAACCAAAGCAGCAGATCAGGAACTGAGCAGAAGGTAGAGGTGAATAGGACATCAGGCACGGCCAGTCGAATGACCATGCCGGGAGAAGGAATCAAATCAGTCCAAAATGTGAGTTGGGAGTTGGAATAAATGATCGAGATGAGTCTCAGGTTTGTCAGGGATTAAGAATTAAGGATGGAGAGTCTGGGGGATGTGAGGGAGTGAGGTGTGTGAGATCAGGGAGACAGTGAACAAGAAAATATTAAAGGGGAAAGAGGTTGAGGTGGAGTGAGTTGGGGAATTCTGTGATAAACAACTGGCAGCAAAACACAGGAAAACTTGTTGTTTTTCAAAGTGAATACCTGGGATAGATTTTATTATGCTTCAGAGAAATAGCACTCTTATTGCTAGAGGTCTGTCTTCTCATGAAGGGAAAGCTGTGTTCATGTTATCGCTGTAGCGATAATAATGGTGGTAAACAGCTAGAATAATATCAGTGCTATTGTTGGACAATGCTTGCACTGAGCATATGAATTACCCTGAATATTCCCAGAGATGGCTGGGCTGCCTTTCGTTGAGTAAGTGCTGAAGATTCATGAGATGATTTTGTTTTGTGATGTAGCCACTTACTGAGTCCAGCCAAAGGAACAAAGCAGCAACTGCCATTGCTTATTGCTTCAGAATATATCGGAATGTCCATGGCTGCCACTGCACACAATCATGCAATGAAAAGCAGGCCTATCAAGTCTGTGCCAGCAAATGCATATCCAAAGGCTTTTTAAACGTTTGTGAGGTTACCTGCCTCAACCACCCTCCGAGATAATGCATTCGAGATTGATACCACCCTCTTAGTTCGAAACACAATCCACAAATCCTCTCTCAATCCCCTGCCTTTCAGTTTAAAAGTATGTCCCTTTGTTTTTGATCATTTGACTAAGGAACACAGCTGCTGTCTGTTGATCCTCTCGATACCCCTTATGCTCTTGTACACCTGTACCAGGTTCCCTCCTCAACCTTCCCTGCTTCAAAGAAAAAAACGAGCAAATTTAGCCCTCCTCTTTCAAACTCACTTTTGAGTACTCACTTGTCTTGTTACTTCTGTCTTTCATCTTCCCAATTTATCGGTGTTACATTTCATTGGGCTATTGATCTGGCGATCTGAATAATCTGTTTATATCCTCCTGACTGTGATCCACCCAGCTCATTTTTGAATCATCCACAACATTGGTCATCATTCCACTGCTCCCCACCTTCCACATTCTCACAATCATCATTTCTGAATATCGCAAACAAACTGTAATTTCCTTCCTGTTCTCTAGATGTTATTCAGAGGATGATTTGACAATTCCAGTCTCTTGCTTTTCCAATGTTGGTGAATATATGAGTGCTGTAGTTAACATATTCTATGAGATAGCCACAAATACCATTTTCGACACAGAGTTGAATTCATCTTTTACACTCTGCCCCTCTGCATGTTTTATTTATACACCTTCTAAATAATTTCGGATAAACTAGGGTTTGGCGCCTTGCGCTAGAACATTAGCACTTTGCGTGGCACTGTTCTGTGTAACATTCCCTACAATAGCCAGAGCTGAAGAAATTTTTCATCTGCAGGATGGACATGGACTCATTCATTGTTTGTTTAAATCAGCGAGTGTGATGAGGATAAATGTTCAATTAAGTTCTATGTGCTGGACAAACTGCAGAAGATCAAATAATATTCTCATATCCACGTTGAATTGGAAGCAAATACATACTGTAGAAAAATTAAAATTATTGAAACACCACAGTAGGGGAGAAAAAAAAACATGTCGTCTGCTCTTGGTGAAGATATAGAAATATACAGTACATGTACAACCTGAACAAGAATCAAGTGATAGAAGAGAAAGTACAAGAAATGCTTTCTTAATTTTGAATGGAATCCAGATCCTGATTCTCTTGAACAGTGATGTTTTCTCATCCAATCTCACTTCCTCAAAAACAAGCATTTCCCTGTCACTAAAACGTCATCTGCCATTCCTCCTCCGTCCTACTCTTTTCTTACACTCCTACTCCCCTTGCACTACCCCTTCTGCTGCTACATACTCTTCCATTGATGATCTCCCTTTACACTCTTCTTCTGCCACTCCCACTGTAAGTTACACCAATTCCCCAGTTACTCCCACTTTCTCTGGCCATCCCTTTCCCTTTTTGCTTTCCAACTGGAATGATGGGAGCCGCTGGCTTCTGTGCTGCTATTTGTCATCAGTCAATGATGAGATTGAGATGATCAATGTCAAATAGGAACAGACAATCGTGTGTTTCTGTCATTATTTGATGCACCGTGAACAAACTGGTTTTGTTACTTATGGTACAGAGTGGAGTGTCTTTCTATCTCTGTCACAACACTTAACCAAACAGCCTCATCACAAATAGGACAAACCACTCCTCATAATCAGAAGTCCATGCATCAGTTTTCCCCTAAACATTATGAGGGAGCACATTGTTCAAACCGGCCGTCTACTGTCCTTTTGTTCTTTATTCATTTAACTGATTTTCCAATATCAGGTGAGGTGAGGTCAGAGTAACTTGCGTTGCATCAAAGAAGTATTTGACTCATGTGACATCAGCGATCCTGAGTAAACTGTGGTCAATGCGAATCGCAGGAAATTCTGCGCTGGCAATTTTCTCACTGAACAATGACACTTTCTCCAGAGCTATTGGGAATGACAAATAAACTCTGCCCTTGCTAGTGCCTTCCAAAACCATGGATAAATTTGTCTTTATAATAACATCAAGACATATTATGTTTCCACAGGTTGGTCTAAAGTCTCCGAAAAGTAAGACCTTGCTGCTTGAGTGTCACTTCAGTGAAATCAGGACGTTACAATAAGATTACCTTCCCGATTATTTTCAATCCGTTATTCTCTGAGGACTGATCGAGCGATTTCAGTGCCACTGAGTTCAACAGTTTCTCTGTCCAGCTGCATCGCATCACATTAACTCAAGGCTGCACCACTCCACAATTCTAAGTTATTCATCGGCTCATTCGCCGTGCTGACCAGATGTACTGCTCAAAATGTGTTGCTGGAACAGCGCAGCAGGTCAGGTAGCATCCAGGGAACAGGAAAATCGACATTTTGGGCATAAGCCCTTCTTCAGGAAGAAGGGCTTATGCCCTAAACGTCAATTCTCCTGTTCCCTGGATGCTGCCTGACCTGTTGCGCTTTTCCAGCAACACATTTTCAGCTCTGATCTCCAGCATCTGCAGACCTCACTTTATCCCTGACAAGATGTACTGGGCACACAATTTGCAACAACGTGGAGATGCCCTTAACCCTCTGAAACTTCCTGCCCTCCCATATCCTTCCTCTGACTCCATCCACCCCTCCAACTCCACCTCCTGTCGTTTATTCAATATCCCTCCTGAACTTTCACTCTCTGATGCAGAATGTTCTTTACTAATCAAATGTCAGAACTTTAACTCTCTGTGCCCCCACTTTAATGAATTTTGGGCATGACATTTAGTTGAGCTCTTCCATTGTCTTCGCCTCAGTGCCCGTTTCTTTCGGCAAGATTCCTCTCCCTGTCCCATATACCCCGTTACCCAGCTGCAACACTCTCCCTCCACCTGGACCCCTCCCTCTAGCCTTTACCTGAACTAAATCGGTTCATTGAGTAATCTCAACATGACATTGGTTGTATTAATTTCTCTGCACTCCCCTCACCAAATCCATACTATCACTATCCGAACAGCCGACACTCCACGTGCTTACATTCAACCGTGAATGTGTTATTCAGCCTGTGCCAGTAAGGGTGATGCTGCTGTAGCCTGATGGTCTGACCTCGGCATTGCAGAGGTTGAACGCCCACTCTCAGATACCTCGTCTAATCTCCCCCTGGACCATGACACTACCATGGCACATCAAACCATTGTATCAACTATGATAACGTGACCACATTTCATCTGGAGATTCCTGCCCCACTTGTCCCCTTCCCCCTAACTGCCCCGAGCTGATTGTCCTCTGATCGCAGAGCTCGCTTCTATCTCCTCCCAAAAATTCACATACAGAACTGCCAGGACATACCCATTGCTTCAGCCTGCACCTGCCACACAAAGGAACTGCATGGATACACACGTGGGCCCCAGTCATGCCTGTTCTTTTCTTGGGGTACGTCGACTATTCCCTGTTCCAGTTCTACTCCAGCACCCATCCACAACTCTTTGTCCGATACATAGATGATATCATCGCTGCTGCTTTTCTCTCTTGCCCGGAATTGGAAAAGTTCATTGATTTCGCTTGGAATTTGAACCCCTCCATCACTTTCACCTGGTCTCTCTCTGACTACTCCCTTCCTTTCCTCAACATCTCTGCTGCCATTTCTGGGGATCGACAAGCCACTGATATCCAGTATTATCCCACCAACTCCCACAGCTTCCTGGAGAATATGTCCTCACGGAGAAAGTGAGGTCTGCAGATGCTGGAGATCAGAGCTGAAAATGTGTTGCTGGAACAGCGCAGCAGGTCAGGTAGCATCTAGGGAACAGGAGAATCGACGTTTCGGGCATAAGCCCCACTTCAGGAATGAGAAGGGATTATGCCTGAAATGTCGATTCTCCTGTTCCCTGCCAATATGTCCTCACACCTGGTTTCCTGCATAGTCTCAATTCCATTCCCCCAATTCCTCTGTCTCCACCGCATTGCTTCTGATGATACTAAATTCAACAAGGAATCCTTTGAAATATCCACCTTGTTCCTCCATCAAGGGATTCCCCATCATTGTTGTCAACAGGGTCCTCAACCGAATCTGACCCAACTCCTGCACTTCTAGCCTCCCTTCCCCTTCACTCTCGCAGCAGAGTTTCCTTTGTCATAACCTATTATCCCAGCCGCATTCACATGCAGAGGATCATCAGCCCACATTTCCCCCACCTTCAGCGAGATGCCCCACCTGCACATATTCACCTCTCCTCCGCTGTCCACCTTCTAGAGGGATAATTCTCTCCAGGACACACTGGTGTCCTCTTTATTCACTCCCAACACAGGTCCACTTCCCCTGATCACTGACAAGACTATTTTGATCCAAATGAGAATCGATCCTAAACATCAGTATTTTTTCTAGCAGGTTTCCTTACCCCTGACATCAGTCTCACCGGTCTATAAACGACTGGATTATCCCTACTACCTTTCTTAAACAAGGGGATATACAATTGTCCAGTCTTGGTGTGATTACCACCCAGTCAGCATTGAGACAGATTGCCATTAATAGACAGGGATCATGCGCCATCAAGTTCTGTGTCACCATAATGGGGTAAATTCATAATAAAATGGGGGGCAGGGTGCCATTGCCAATGGCGCAAGGAGTGAAGACTTTGCAGGTGTAATTCCAGTCAAGCCACTGCTTAAACCTGAATGGAGTCACGCATCTTGAGCGTTGTGCCTTTCCAATGGTGGACAGTCCTAAGGTAGTCAGAAAATACTATTTACACGAACCATCTGACCTGATGGCAGTTTTCCTAGGTTTGCAGATAATACAATGATGATTGGATGGGCAGGTGATATTGAGGAAATGGGGAGGCTGCAGAAAGTCTAGGACAGTTTAGGACACTGGGAAAATACATGGTTGATGGAACACAATATGGGAACATGTGAGATTATGCACTTCAGTAGGCGGAATACAGGCAGACACTATGTTCCAAAAGGCTTCATGAAATCTGAAGCATAAAATGAGTTTGCAGTACTCCTCCTTCTTACGGTTGATGTTCAGGTTCAGTTGGCAGTTAGGAAAGCAAATGCAAAGTTAACATTCATTTCAAAAGAGTGAGAATACAAGAGCGGAGACATACTGCTAAGAATGTAATGGGCAATGGTCAGACGGCATTTGGATGATTGTGAGATGTTCTGGGGAAGGACCTACGGGTGTGGGACATGATCTATCCTAGAACTAATGGCTTGTCATATGAAAGGCAGTTGAGGGCTCTATGTCTGTCCTCAATGGAATTTAGAAGAATGGGGGGGGGGGGGGGGCGCATCTGATTGAAACTGATCGATTACTGCAAAGATTGATACAGGTAGAGTATAGAAGGTATTTCCACTAGTCTTAGAGACTATGAAAAAATGGCACAGTTTCAGGGTGAAGAGATAAGCTGAATGGCGTAAATCTATTGCTATATCACATGCCCGTATTGTCATACAGTCTATTATTCAGTGCAGAATTGCCAATCTCAGACCTGCTCTTGTAACTGTTGTATCTGTACATTGATTTCACTTCATCTTCCGGTCAATGGTAACCCCTGTAATATGGACGTTGGGAGGATTCAGCGTTAACCAGTAGCGCAGTAATATGTTGAATAAAAGCTGCTATCTGTGAGTCTCATCTGGCGGGAGTACATTGTCTCGACGATGATTGTCATTTTCAGTCTGGTGTTTTTGACGGATCGATCCTGTTACACTAATATTGTTGCATTTAACAAAACAAGTGCAATTTATCACAGCACTCAGCAACAATATGTCATGGAACACTGAACACCTTTCTAATAACAGAAAGGTCTAAAATGTTCAGTATCAGAAACACTGCTTTCCTGTTCATGTTCAAATCAGACAACCTGTCCCATCGAGATGTTCAACTTGGAACTTTTTAAACTTATTTTTTGGTTTTGGGAATCGCTGGATGGGCCCACCATTTCTTGTCGGTCCCTAGTTGCCCCCTTGAGAAGGTGGTGCTGAGCTGCCTTCTTGTACCGCTGCAGTCCACCTGCTGTGTGTTGATCCACAATGCTATGAGGGAGGGAATTCTAGGGTTTTGACCGAGCAACAGTGAAAGAATGGTGATATATTTCCAACTCAGGATGTTGACTGGTTTGGAGCGGAGTTTGAAGGTGGTGGTGTTCGCAAAAGTCTGCTGCCCTTGTCATTCAAGATGGAAGTGGTCGTAGGATTGGAAGGTGGTGTCTTGTATATAGTACACACTGCTGCTACTGAGCGTTGGTGGTGAATGGAGTGAATGCTTGTGGTTGTGGTGCCAATCAGTTGGGTTGTTTTGTCCTGGATGGTGTCAAGCATCTTCAGTGTCGTTGTGGCTGCACTCATTCAGGCAATTGGATAGTATCCCATCTCACTCCTGACTTGTAACATGCTTTGGGAAGACAGGAGGTGAGTTACTCGCGGAGTATTCCGAGCATTTGATCTGCTCTTATATTTACGTGGCGAGTCCAGTTGAGTTTCTGGTCAATGGTAACCCCAAGTGTATTGATAGGGTGGTGGGGAGGGGAATTTAGTGACAAATATGCTGCTGAATACCAAGTGGTTATATTGTTTCTTATTGGTGATGGTCATTGTCTGACATTTGTGTAGTGCGAGTGCTACTTGCCACTTATTAGCCCAAGCCTGGATATTGTCAAGATCTTGTTGCATTTTGGCATGGACTGCTTCCGTAAATGAGCATTTGCGAATGGTGCTGAACATTGTGCAGTCATCGTCGAATATCCCCACTTCTGACCTGATGATGGAGAGAAGGTAATTGATGAAGCAACAGAAGATGTTTGGACCTAGGTTTCATCTGGAGGGCAACTGAAGATGTTACCGAGTATGGTGACGAAACGTCTGAAAATGAATATTCCAGCTCATGGAGCAAACCTACGTCCACATTATCCTGAGGGACTACTGCAGAGATATTCTGGAAGTGAGATGACTGACCTCCAACAACAATGACCGTTTTCCTATCTGTCAAGTGTACCTCCAATAATGAAGTACGTGCTCGCAATATCCTTTTTTTGCTTGGGTTCCTTGATGCCACATTTGAAAGAATGCAACCTTGATTTTCAAGTGCTGGAATTCAGTTCCTTTTGCTATGTTTGAAGAAAGGCTGTGATGAGGTCAGGAGCTGAGTGGCTCTGGTGGAACCCAAACTGGGCGTCATTGGGCAGGTTATTGCGGAGCAGGTGCTGCTTGATAGCACTGTTGATGAGCCCTTCCATCAAATTATTGATGATGGCGAGTAGACTGATGAGGTGGTATTTGACTGGGTTGACTTTGTCCTGCATTTTATGTACAGAACATACTTGAAGTTTTTTCCAATCGTTTCACTCTCTATTGCACGAGGGTTAATCCTCTGGCTTGATGGTAATGATTGAGTGGTTTATATGCTGCGCCATGAGATAACAGATTGTGCTGGAGTATTGTTCTTCTGCTATCGATGGATCACAGCGTCTTATGGGTGCTCAGACTTGAGTTGCTAGATCTGTCTGAAGTCTATGCCATTTAGCATGGTGATAGTGCCACACAACATAATAGAGTTGATTCTCAATGTGACCGTGAGACTTTGTCTCCTCAACGACAGTGCGGTGGTCAGTTTTATGGATGCTGTCACAGACAGATGCATCAGCAGTTGGTAGATTGGTAAGGATGAGGTCAGTTATGTCTTTTTTTTTCCCCTCTCGTTCATTTCCCTCACTAACTTGTGCAGACCCAATCAAGTAGATATGTCCTTTAGGACCCGACCAGCATTGCTGCCAAACCACTCTTGGTGGTTGACTTTGAAATTCCTCAGCCAGAATACACTTTGTGCCCTTTTCACAGTCAGTGCTTTCTCCAAGTGTTGTTCAACATGGAGGAGTACTGATCCAGCTGAGGAATGACGTTACAAGGTAATCAGTAAGGCTGCTTTGCTTACGTTTAATCTAAAGCCATGGGGCTTCATTGGGTTTGGAGGTAAGTTTGGGGACTCGTAGAGCAACTACCACCAGAATGTATCGCACTGAGCTGCCCCTCTGCTGGATCGGTCCTGACCTTGAGCCAGGACATATCCCGTGATGGTGATGGTGGTGTCTGGGGCATTTATGAAAGGCATAAATTCATGAGCATGACTATGTCAGGCTGTTGCTTGACTAGTCTGTAAGGCAGTTGTCCCAATAATGGCACTAGCCCTCAGATGTTAGTAAGGAGGAGTTTGCAGGTTCGACAGTAATGTTTCCAACTGACGTTTTCGGTGGTCAGATCTATAACTGTTGGTCCAGCTGGTTTCATTCATTTGATATTTTGTAGCGATTGGTATAACTGAATAACTATACCATTTCATAGGGCGTTTGAGAGTCTTCACATTGCTTTGGGTCTGGAGTGAGGATGGAAGATTACTACATCGGAGGATATTAGCGAGCCAAATGGTTTTTCTTTTCTGATAATCGGCAATGATTTCATTCTCATCAGTAGATTCTTAATTCCAGCTTTTCTTTTAATTATTGATTTGAATTTCCACTATCTACAGTGGCGGGATTCGAACCTGGGTCCACAGAACAGGAGTTGATTTTCTGGATTGATAATCTAGCGATAATACCATGAGGCCTACTTGGTACCACATGTTGTACTCATGTGCTATTTCTTGTGTTGCCCTGTTTTTCTTTCATTGCTTAGGTTATTCTGGAATTTCATCCTTCATTAAATCCTGATTGAAATACACCGTCATGAACGTCTTCTGGACTGCTCGAATTTCATTCAGTCTATTTTGTTTGCACAGACATTTCAAGGCAGCTGTACATCAGATAAGAATAGGAAAAGATAATGGGTGATTGTGCACTGTACCTGTCACCAGACAAGCTTATCTTTCCAGGCACCTAAAGTATTTATTGTGGGTCGGAGAACCGCCGAATTATTATAACACCGGTGGAGGTCAGTCAACCCATTGTGAGGTCACAATCTCTTCAACTGCACAATTGGAGATAGAGAGAGTGTGTGAAGGTAGATGGTGTGAGAGAGAAATAAACAGAGGAAAAGAAAGTGAACGGAGTTAAACTGAGAGAGGATAGAAAGGGGAGTGACTGACTGAGTGGGAGATGAAGAGGTGTTCTGTGAGGGTGAAGTTAGATAGATCAGAGGGAGCATGAGGGTAGATAAATACGGACAGACAGAGGTTGGAATTTTTATTTAGAAATTCCTCTGGACTGCACGATCTTTGTCTTGGTGCCATACCTTTGAACCACTCTCCTGATACTGGCTGTCATCCCACATCATTTCTTTCCAATAATATCACAGAGCTATGTTACTGACCGCTAAACTGAACCCAATAGACCAGTAGGTTCGTTACATGGCGAAAGTGGATTTTTTCAAATAAATTGTGCCATGAGCAGTAGGAAATGATAACCCCACCCAATACTCCCACCGCACCTCCAGATACTGTGTAACAGATTGGGCCAGAGAATCTCAGTGAGGGGGATCACTGACAGAGGGGAAATCAGCATCTCCGCTGTGGATCAAATAATGATTGATAAAGTTTGCACACCACTTTCCCAGTTTTCTAATCCACATTTCAATTTATATAACTCAATATCAGGAGTGCAATTTAACAATCTTATCTCTTTGAACTTTACATATTTTGGTCTGTGTGGAAATTCATTTTGTCCCTGTATATTGTATTGCATAAATACATTTCATTAATATTGTCTCTGCTAATTTCTCATTGTGGATGTATCCTTGAATCTGTTCTTCATTAAGAGTTATAAAGAGTAACATTCCAATACTGATAACTAGGGAACATCAATGTACCTCTTCCCAGTTTGAACAGCCATGTCCCCCAGTCTTCTTCATCTTCTGTCTTCTCCCCAATGTCATTATCACAATGTAATTGATGTCAGTAAATGATACTTCATCACAGTTCCTTAACATTGATAACATCAACACCCACGCTTGCCCTCTCTGATTTTGGAATAACAATCTGAATTGTATTTGTCAAGTACAATTCTGTTTTAACATATGCCTGCCCCGATTGTTATAAACCCTCATTGTCTGAGGCACATGTTGCCATCAGACCATGGACAGAAAATGTTCTCTCAACGTTTTACTGATTTCGCAATGACTGATCAGTAATTATCGGATTTATTTCTCCATTCATGAGCAGAGAAATATGTTTATGTTCAGTTAAACCTCTGACATTACCTCTATATCCAAGGCAGACTGAATGATTACACACAATCAATCTGCCATCTCCAACATTCCTTCCTTCAGTCACACTCATATATCACGTCCAGAATGCATAAATGTTCAAAGTTATTTTGAATTTTAGTAAAACAGTATCAAATTGAAAGGGGTTAGCTGGAGCTGTTTGTTCAGCGATTGTGATTATGCGAGTCTGCATGGATCCTAAGGGTCCCTAGAGAGTTTCCCTCTTCTATCAATAACGGAATGCGTTCAATGTGTTATCCAATAGTATGAAGGGAGCATCACCCACACCAGTAACAGGGATCAGCAGCTTCAGAGAGAGAGGGAGGAGAGATCAGAATCTGGGAACATTACACTGGAGTGTTCCAACAAAGTCTCAGGATCTGAGAACATTCGAATGAAAATTTCCACCAATGGACAGGAATTTATCCTCGGGTCTTTTCTGGCTTTCCCAGCCTTGGATATCATTAGCATCGCGGATTGAAGATGTACTGATGGTTATCCAAGCTGGTTCATATCCTATCCATGCTATAGCTGGTGTTCCTGATAAGTCACTCTACCTGTTTAGTGAAACGGTCTGAACTGAATTGATGGTCATGATATGTAAACTTTGGAAAGGTGCAAATCAATCTTTTCAGTTCCAATCAAAGATTCCATTCCTTACAAATTATAAAGAGCAAATGATTATTTACAAATTACGCACCAATATGCAAGAACGAAAATACTGCTCTCCTTGATTCATTTTCTCCTGCACAAGTTTACATTTCCATATCTTCTCCACTCACCAATCCTGTCCAGTACGACCATCGTGACATCCCAGTCTCCTCCTCAGCCTCAGTACAACTCCTGAATAAACCATCGTTTGCGCCTTTGTTCATCTCCGCATACAGCTAGTTCAAGTCCCTTCTTACCACGTGTCCATTGCAAAATAATTGCACTTGAGCTGTTTACGTTGTTCTCTGCACAGATATGGAAAGATGGGAAAGATGGGAAGACAGTGTAATCATAATCAAGAGCCACAAAATAATAATCTGTTGATATCGGCTTGCCTCATGCCCATTAAAGAAGGCAATGGGACATTCTTCCCTAGTCAGGTTTCTGTGTAACTGCAAACCCACAGCAATGTGTTTTACTCTTTACTGTCCTGTGGAACAGCTGAACCAGCCACTCAGTTCAAGGTCGGCATAACATTCTGGCCTGACCAGGTCTGTACACATCTGTGAGGGCAGATCAAAAGGAAAGAAAACTCCCTTCCTCTGCGTGTATCCCATATTCCTGCAGCTGAATTCCTTTCAGGTAGGTGGTCATTCACTATTTTAGATGTATTCTTTGTAATTGAGTCTCTCCCCAAGAGTGATGTCTATCTCGATAGGCACCTCTGGTGCTGGCTTTATTGTTGCTAACCTACAGATGTAAGAATGTTTTAAGTTCCACATCAGTGGCAGTGCATTGTAAATGAATGGTTTCCTGTGTCACATGAAGGAAATGGAGCCAGCTAAGTGAGGGAAAGGAATTATTGTGATCAACTCTGAGAGCGTTGTTGAGGCAGTGTTTGGGGTATTGTGGACAGATTTTATTTCCTTTGTAAGGAGTGGTCTCCTAATCCGGTGGAACAGGAGTTCCACCGGATTAATTCCTGATATGATGGACCCATGAGGAGTGAATAAAGGTTGATCTGTAGCGCTGTGAGATAATAAGAGGTGATTGCTTTGAACCTTGAGGGGGATGGACAATCACTCCTTATATTCTAAACAGACAATGAGAAGGTGATAAATTCCATGGCTGTTGTTTCACATGCATGATGCTGGATAGTTTAAGTGCCTCTGAGGACGTGACGCCTACCCACCCCAACCTCCACTCCCTATGGAGAATGAGAGAGATAGAGAGGTCCAGGTTTTGAATTAATTCTTAGCACATTAATACAGTGCAGTTGGTGTGTGATCCTGCACTGAATGTCATATAATCCACCACCCCGACAGCAGCCGCAATACTTTCATTCTAAAACAGTCAACCATTTCCACCAGCTTCTGACCTTCATGAAGAGCATGAATCCATATTGTCAGAGATGCAAGGTGCCTTCTTAAGGTTTAGACCACAAGACTATAAGACATAGGAGCAGAAATTAGGTGAGTTTGCCCATCGAGTCTACTCCGCCATTCAATCATCTCTGATAAGTTTCTCAAACCCATTCTCCGACATTCTCCCCGTAACCCTTGATCCCCTAGAAAATCAAAAAACTATCTCCGTCTCAAATTTACTCAATGACCTGGCCCTACAGCCTTCTCTGGCAATAAATTGCAAAGATTCGCTATTCCCTGGTTAAAGAAGTCTCCCTTTATCAACGTTCTAAAAGGTGTTCTCTTTAAGCTAAGGCTGTGTCCTTGGGTCCTAGTCTCTCCTACCAATGGAAACATCTTATGAACATCCACTCTGTTCAGGTCATTCAGTATTCTGTATGTTTCAATTACATTTCCTCTCTTCCTTCTAAACTTTATCAAGTATAGACCCAAAGACTCAAACATTCCTCATACAATGAACTTTTCACTCTGATGACTATTTCCTTGAAAATCTTCTGAACACACTCCAGGGACAGTACAAACTTCCTGAGATATGGGGCTCAACAGTGCGCGCAATACTCCAAATGTAGACTGACCAAAACTGTTTACAGCCGGTTCTTATATTCAATTTCGCTCGTAATAAATGCCATCAATAATAACTGCAATTGCCCTCCTAGCTACCACCTCAACCTGTAAGCTTACCTTAAGAGAACCCTGCACTTGAACTCCCAAATCCCCATGCACTTCAGGTTTCTGAATTTTCTCCCCATTTAGGAAATAGGCTATGCCTCTATTCTTCATGCCAAACAGCATGACCTCACACTTTCAGACATTGGAATGCATCTGCCAACCTCTTTACCTGGCCAATCCCTTCTTCAGCCTCTCCGCCTCTTCTCTCCGACTGAACCTTTACATATCTTTGTTTCGTCTGCAAACTTAGCCAGAGTGCCCTCAGTTCCATCATCTAGATTGTTAACGTATAATTTAAAAAGTTCTGATACCAACACTGTGCCTTGCGGACCATCACTTGTCACCAGATGCCATCCTGAGAAGGACAATTCTATCCCCACTCTCTGCTTTCTGTCAGACAGACAAGCTTCTGTTCATGCCAATACCTTGCCTCGAACACCACAGACCCTTATCATACTCAATAAACTCCTGTGTGACACCTTGCCAAAGGCCTTCTTGATGTCCAGGTGGATAACATCCATTGGCTGTACTTGATCGAGCCTGCTCATTTCCTCTTCAAAGATTTCCAACAAATTTGTCAGGCATGACCTTCCCTTGATGGAACCATGCTGACTTTGCCCTATTTTACCAAACACTTCCAAGTATTCAGAAATCTCATCGTTCACAAGGGATTCCAGGATCTTACACACGACAAAGGTTAAGCATTTTTTATGTCTTTTCTTCCTTACTCCCTGGGTAAAAACAGATGTCACATTAGTGGGTTTCCAATGCTCTGGGATCGTTACTTTCTCGAGCGTTTCCTGAAAAATCACCATCATCGCCTCAACTAACTCATCAGCTATCTCCCTTATAACACAGGGATTTAATCCCTCTGGTTCAGGTTATTTAACCAACTTTAAGCCATTCAGCATTTTCCTAGCATGTTCTCCATGATGGTGGTCACCATACTCAGCTCTAGCCCCTCACTCTCCTGAATGTTTGAGATATTATTCGTGTCTTCCACCATGAAACTGATGCAAAGTAATTATCCAATTCCTCGGCCATTTTCTTGGTCCCCACTACTATCTCTCCAGTGTCATTTTCCAGCAATCCAACGCTCTCTTTTGCCTCTCTTTTGTACTTTATATATCGAAAGAAATTCTCACAAGCTTCCTTTATATTCCTGGCGAGCTTACCCCCATATTTAATAATTTCCCTCCTTATTTTATTTTGTTTGCCTTCTGTTTTGTTTTTCTAAGTTTCCCAACCCTCTGGTTTCCCACTGCACTTTGCCACATTATATCCTTTCGCTTTTGCTTTACTGCTATACCTGACTTCCCTCGTCAGTCCTGGTTACCTCATTCTCCATGTACAATGCCTCTTTTTACTCGGGGTAAATCTCTGCTGCATCCTGAATTACTCCAAAATTCTACTGCCATTGCTCCTCCACTCTCTTTCCTGCTGGGTCCTTCTAGTAGTCAATTCTACCCGGCTCCACTCTCATGCCTCTGTAATAGCCTTTATTCAGCTTTAATACCGTTAACTCTGATTCTAATTTTGCCATCTGAAATTGCAGATAAAATTCAATCATATTATGATCACTGCCTCCTTTGAGTTCCTTCACCTTAACCTCCCTTATCTAGTCTGCCTGCACAAGCTGCTCCAAAAAACCAACTCATCGACATTCCACATATTCCTTTTCCTGCAAACCACTACCAACCTGAATTCCCAGCCCATCTCCGTAATGTATTCTGACATGATCACTGTAACCTTGTCTTTCCCACACATCTTTCTAGCTCCTGGTATATCTTGCACCCCAGTTCCTGACTACTGTTTGGAGGCCTGAACAGAACTCCAACTACTTTTTTTCTAACCTTCTTGATTCCTCAATTATACCAACATAGATTCCACACGATTTGACCTTACTTCATTTCTTATTATTGATTTAATTTCATTTCTTACTAATAAGACAACCCCCATCCGCTCTATCCAATTGCCTATCTTTTTGATAGGATGCATATCCTTGAATATTCAGCTCCCAATCCTGATCCTCTTGCAGCGACGTCTCCGTGATGGTGACCTGCCAATTTGTGTACGAGTCACAAGCTAATTTACCTTATTCCTTATACAGCATGCATTCCGATATAACAGTTTAGCCCTGTGTTAACCATCCCTCTTCTCATTGTCATTTGTTTGTTCTGTGTGCTTAAAGTTTGATTGCTAACACTTTCCATACTCTCTGCGTCTGTGCTGGAGATTTGAATAACTTAGAGTCATAGAGTCATTGAGATGTACAGCATGGAAACAGACCCTTCGGTCCAACCCGTCCATGCCGACCAGATATTACAACCCAATCTAGTCGTACCTGCCAGCACCAGGCCCATATCCCTACAAACCCTTTCAATTCATATACCCATCCAAATGCCTATTAACTGTTGCAATTGTACCAGCCTCCACCACCTCCTCTGACAGCTCATTCCATACACGTGCTTGAAAAAGTTGCCCTTCGGTCTCTTTTATATCTTTCCCCTCTCACCCTAAAACTGTGCCCTCTAGTTCTGGACTCCACGACCCCAGTGAAAATATTTTTTCCATTTATCCTATCCATACACCTCATAATTTTGTAAACCTCTATAATGTCACCGCTCAGCCTCCGACGCTCCAGTGAAAAGAGCCCCAGGCTGTTCAGTCTCTCCCTATAGCTCGAATCCTCAAACCCTGGCAACATCCTTGTAAATCTTTTCTGAACCCTTTGAAGTTTCACAACATCTTTCCGATAGGAAGGAGACCAGAATTGCACGCAATATTCCAACAGTGGCCTAACCAGTGTCCTGTATAGCTGCAACATGACCTCCCAACTCCTCTACTCAGTACTCTGACCAAGAAAGGAAAGCATACCAAACGCCTTCTTCTTGAGTTCTGCAGTCTTACCCCCTCCTTTAATTCGGGTTTTCTAATTTTCCCTATAACTGACACCACTCCACTCTCATTTAGCTTAAATTCCAGTCTACAGCCCTAGTTTTCCGATTTGACAGGACTCTGATCCCAACACGGTTCAGATGAAGACCGTCCGATCAGAATAGTGCTCTCCTTCGCCAGTACTGGTGTCAATGTCCCATGATACAAACCCATTTGTCTTACACCAAACTTTGAGCCACGCATTTTCCTGCTGACCCTGTGCTAATTTAGCTCCGATCTGTTCGTAACCCTTAGCTGAGCCTCTGCCCTAGTTTTATCTCTGTCGTTGGTAACTACACAGACCACGACCAATGGATCTTTACCCTCCCACTCCAAATTCCTCTGCAGCCCAGATGAAATATCCTTTACCCAAACACCAATAGATAACGCAACTTTCAGGACTCTCAATCCAGATCACAGAGAATAGTGTCTATGCCGCTAACTGTACTATCCCCAATTACAATAACATTTATTTTCTCTTGCCCTTCTTGAGAGCTTCCCTCAACTCGGTGCTGTGGCCAATTAGCTCATCCTCCCTGCAGTCTCCATTCCCATCCACACAGGGAACAAAACTCTTGAACGTGTTAGACACGGACAAGCACTGAGTCTCCTGCAACTCTACCTCCTGGATCCCTCTATCTGCCTCACTCATAACTATACCCTCCGCTTTCTAACCACTGGCTGAGTTTGAGTCAGTTGATCTAAAGAGTGGAACTGTCTCCTGAATCACAGCATCCAGGGAACTCTCCCCCTCCCTGATGCCTCGCAATGTTTGAAGCTCTAACTCCAGCTCATCGACTCTGAGCCAGAGTTCTTCTTGCATTCAATATTTATTCCAGACATGGTCACTGGGAACCACAGTGTGATCCACCACTCCCACATCATGGTGAAACAACACATCACCCGACCCTCCATCCTTACTTTATTTAACGACGATTGAATTGCTCCTTTACAATTTTTAGTTGTTTTTGTACATCTGCTTATGCAAGTTGTAATCAAAAAATTAGCATGGTTCAATTTAACACAAATTCAAATTTAACACACTCCCTATTAGCAAATTAGATCACATCCTCCCTTTGTCAAACCTGCTCATTATTTTCTGAAAGAATTCTGACAGACTTGTCGGCGGGACCACTCCTTGATGAAGCCATGCTGACTGAGCCCTATTTTACCATGCACCTCCAGGTACTCTGCAATCTCATTGCTAGCAGTGCACTCTAAATCCCGAATAACGACCGATGCCAGGCTAAACTGCCCTATGATTTCCTGTATTTTGCCTTTCTTCCTTCTTCCACAGAGATTTTAAATTGTCCAATTTCCAGTTCTCTGGGACTCTGTCTGATGATAGTTATTCCTGAACAGTCACGACCAATGTTTTCACAATCTCCTCCGCTAATTCCTCCAGAACATTGGTTGTTATCCTTCCAGTCTGTGTGATTTATCCATTGTTAAACATTGCAGCTTCCCCAGTACCTTCTCCTCAGCGCCGATCACTACACCCATCCCTCACCCTTGATTCGCTTGAAGTTCTGGAATGTTACTAGTATCTACCATTGTGAGGATAGATGGAAAGTACCTATTCAGGTCATTCTCCAATTCTTTGTTTTCCATTTCTCTGCAGCCAGCCTCAATTTCTGGTTGTTCAATGTCCACTCTCCCCTTTTATATATCTTAACAAAACTCCTGCAAACTCCTTTTCTAAAGCGAGCTAGTTTACATGTTTCGTGTTCACCACTTTATTGCTTCTTAAATTCTCCTCTGCTGCTGTGTAAAGGCTTCCCAATCTCAGACAGGCTGTGTGAGAGCATTCCAGTTAACTGACTTTCGAAAATATACTAATGTAACTATACTAATCCTATTGTCCATCATTGGGTAGCCCGGTGACACAACACTGCTGCCTCACAGTGCCAGGGACTCGGGTTCAATTCCAATCTCTGGACCCTGTCTTTGTGGAGGTTTTACAATCTCCCCGTGTCTGCATTGGGAGGATTACCTCTTTTCTCTCTCCACAGTACGTTTCTGTGTTTGTTTCAGGTTTCTGGCATCTACAGTGACCCTGTCGATAAATTGCCCGTTATCTGCCATGGTCTGGGTAGACTGTGCAGGGCAGCTCCGAACGGAGGAAACTCAAACATGTGCCCATTGGCTTGTTAAAGATGGCACCAGTGCCAGGGATCACAGAATATCCAGGGGCACCCGGACGATGGTGAGTCCTTCCAGCCATGATGGATGGGAGAATCGGGCTGGTATTGAATTAGAGGGACAGCATGGGGTGGGGTGGGTAGGTAATGAGGTGAGTTCGATACGATAGCACCAGGAAACTAGCTCGGCCTCGTGAGGACAATCCCTCTGTCACACTCAATGACAATGGCACTGAGAAAAATGTTTGTTAGATTCAGCTCAGTGAGTCATAGATCTGTTGAAACCACTCCCATTTACAAAGCTGTAGAACAAATGCTCATCCAAAACTCTACCATCTGACCTCACACAAATCTCCCTTTTCCCCATCTTTCGTGGGAAGACTGGCTCATGTTATAGGATGCAATCGAGGTGTCTACATTTCATCACTCTGAAACTTGGGAACACATCCTTCCATGACACTGTCTCTCAGTCTCCCCTTCTCTGTCTATACCCCAAACCCCTCCAATGTGGTGATATTTAAATTGATTACCCCGCCATCTCTCTGTGGCAGTGATGTTCACACCCACAGCAACCCCTTATCATGGCACAATGGAGATTATGGTGCTGGAAATGAGTGGGAGCTGCACATCCTGTCACTTCCAGCATGGGCTGCAAATTTCCCCACATTGGTCAGGGATTTAACACAGTGTTACAGATCAGTGCACTGGGCTGGTGTACACAGTCCTACATGCTGGGAGGGTAACTGCTTCTGGTTTACAAATCAATGCACTGGGGTGGTGTACACACCTCTACATGCTGGGCGGGTAATTGCTCTTGGTTTACAGATGAATTCACGGTGATCACTGCACAGGTCGCTGTGCTGGTCAGACTATCCGGTTGAGATTTATAGATAATGCACTGATGTGGTTTGTGTAGCTCCTTATACTGAATGGATATTTGTTTCAGGTTCACACCTTAGTGCCCTGCTGTGGTCTGCACAGCTCCCCGTGCTGGACAGCTATCAAGTCCGTGTTTATAGATCAATGCATTGCTATGGTCTGCACTTCTCCAGGTGCTGGACAGACATCTCGACCGAGTTTATAGATCAATGCACTGCTGTGGTCTGCACAGCTCACCGCGCTGGACAGATATATGGTCTGGGTTTATAGATCAATGCACTGCTGTGGTCTGTGCAGTGTTCCACTCTGGACAGATTGCTAGATTGTATTGACCAGTGCAATGGATAAATCTGGCCAGATTTCTTGGTTGCACTGAGCAGTACATTGGCATGGCCTACACAGTGTTCCACGGTGAACAGATATCTCCTCTGTGTTGATGGTGTCTGGGCTGGTTCTGTGAGGTGGATTGAGAATGTGGTGTATCTAACCATTTCAGCTAATCTAACAATGACATTAGTTCCCATTCCTGTGATTGGACCCTTCGTCTCTCAATCCATTAATGTTACAGTGTGTCCTTGCACAGTCTATCATGTTGGTGGGGTGGGTAGAGGGGGAATGGTGATGGAGAGTTCAAGGATTTCCCCGGAACGTTCCGTCCCCAACATTCTATCCCTGACACTGTTTGTGAACGGCTGGACGTCAGTGAATTGAACAAACGATAAGAGCCCGAGGGAAGAGATCCCATTCCAGGGAGAAGGAGACACTGTTCCGAATGTCCCTCAAGCAGTTAAAGGGGTGAATACGTTTTCCCTGCGTTTACATTTCTTCACGACACAGGATCGACCACAATTTAAACCAAAATACGGAAATTCCCAAGCTCCGTTTGTCTTCAGGAAGCTGGGAGAGAATCCTTCAGGACAGCAACGTTTCCACCCTCCATATTAGGAACTGGGATGGAGTGACGTGTGTCTGCTCTCGAGAGATCGAATATCTGGGAATGTTCTAGAAACCATCTGTCCTTAAGAATGTGTCTCTGGGTGTTTGGGGAGGGGGGGTTTCTTGTGGTTTATGTCTCATTTTTGTCAGTAATTCCGACCTTCCCATTTGTTATTCCAGCACCAAATATTTTAATAAATCCCTGAATAAATCTCAGTGGGTCCCCAATCAAACGGGTCACTTTGCCTCCAGGCTGATGGATAATATGTTTGTTTTCCTTCCTCACAGTTAACGTAGTGACCATCTACGTCCTGCTTTATAAAGATTGTGGATTGTCTCCATGTGTCAGACGTTACCTGGGGGCCATGGCAGCGGCAGATCTCCTAGTCATCATCCTCGACCTGATCCTGAGACACATTCCCATTGTTTATCGGGAACAGTTTTATTTCCTGATGGACTCTGTCCCCGTGTGTAATATCCACGCCGTCCTGCTTTATGCAGCCACTGACTGCTCTGTCTGGTTCACCGTCACTTTCACCTTTGATCGGTTTGTGGCCATTTGTTGCGAGAAGCTGAAAAGTAAATATTGCAGTGAGAAAACGGCGGCTGTGGTTCTGGGAGCAGTGACTGTACTGAGCTGTTTAAAGAACATTTTCTGGTATTTTATGCTCACGGCTCGGTATTGGATGGGGAACCTCCCCTGGTTTTGTGATGTAACAGACGCTGTTGCAGTTTCCAGTGTCTGGGTCACAATCGAGTTCCTCCACCACATTCTAACCCCGTGTGTCCCATTTCTCCTGATTCTGCTGCTCAATGTTCTCACCGTCAGACACATTTTAGTGACCAGCAGAGCCCGCAGGAGACTCCGCGCTCACACCAATGGGGACGTTCAGTCTGACACAGAAATGAGAAACCGAAAAAAATCCATCATTTTACTGTTTGTGATCTCGGCCAATTTCATCCTGTTATGGTCAATGTTAATGCTGTATTCTGTATATGGCCGGATGTATGATTTTGGGTATCGCTCTGTGTCTCTCCATGTCTTTGTGCAAGAATTGGGCTTCATGCTGCAGCTCCTCAGTTGCTGCACAAACACCGCGATTTATGCCGTGACCCAGACTAAGTTTAGGCAGCAGCTGAAGAATGTGCTGAAATATCCCTTCACCCAAATCCATCCATCAATCAAATTCCCTCATTAATCAATCCATCCGGGATTTTCTCATTCCAGTTCAGTGTTTCAGCGATGGAGCAGCCTGACGCTATGGTAACAGACTGAGGGTAGCGCTGGTTTGTTCATCCTTATCTCGCAGGGAAGTTACAGGGAAACATTTCATTATTTCTCACCACTCAGGAGCCAGTGAGGAAAGGCACAATCCCACTGACTGTATCCATCACTTCAATTTGCAAACAACAAAAATGTTGATTAAAGCGTGCCGAGCAGCAGAGTGACCGATGTTGTTGAGTATCTTTGTGTTGGAGATGCTGAGCTGGAGAGAGACAGACTCAGCCCAAAGTCCTGGTCCTCAGGGAAGGGGAGGGCACCATGCCCTGAGTTCAGGAGCTGGGTTAACTCCTTCTGTTCCCCCCCAATCCAACCTGGCCTCCTCACTTCCTCTCCCCTCCCCTTTCTCCACATCTCTCCCTCTCTCTCTGCACACTCTCTCTTTCTCACCACCTCTCCCTTTCACTTTCCCTCGTCCCCCCTCCCTTACACACACACCGAACCCTGGTTTCCCTACCTGCCTCCACTCTTCCCTCTCCCCGTCCCGCTCACACTCACACTCCTGCCGTCACTGTCTCCCTCCCACAATTCAGTCTCTACACCATTTTCCCTTCCTCCCACATCTTGCCCCAACCCCACCCCCCCCTCCCCCACCCCACATGCAGCCTCACCACCAACACCCCAAGTCTCTGGGTCAGAGGGAGAGGGAAGGACCAGGGAGACAGAGTGTGTCAGAGATGCATGGGCAGGAGGGAGAGAGATTCTGTCAGAGAGAAACCTCAGAGTTACTGCTTCACTATCAACAGGACCCTCCTCACACTAACTATGTCACTATCACCCTGACACCCCTCACACTAACTGTGTTACTATCATCCTGACACCCTCAAACTTACTTCTTCACTACGAGCTGGACACACTCACACTTCCTGCATCACTTTCACCCTGGCACAATCACACTTAGTGCGTCACTACCAGCCTCTATCCCTCACACTGCATCACTGTCACCATGACCCCTCCACACTTAGTGCGTCACTATCATCCTGACCCCTTCACACTAACTGTGTCACTATCACCCTGACCCCCTCACACTTACAGCTTCACTACGAGCTGGACACACTTAGACTTACTGCATCACTATCACCCTGGCACAATCACACTTACTGCGTCACTACGAGCCTCTATCCCTCACGCTTACTGCGTCACTATTACCCTGACCCCCCACACTGACAGTTTCACTATGAGCTGGACACATTCACACTTACTGCATCACTATCATCCTGAACCCTCACACTTTCAGCTTCACTATGCGCTGGACACATAGACTTACTGCGTCAATATCATCCTGACCCCCTCACACTTACTGTGTCACTATCATCCTGACCCCCTCACAGTTACTGCGTACCTATCACCCTGACCCCCTCACAGAGTCTATGTCACTGTCACACTGACCCCCTCACAGTTCCTGCGTGACGATCACCCTGACTCCCTCACACTGACTGCATCACTAACTCTCAGACCCCCTCACACTTACTTTGTCACTGTCAGCCTGACCCCCCCACACTGTCTGTGTCACTATCGCCCTGACACTCTCACACTTACTGCATCCTTGTCAACCTGAACCCCTCACACTTTCTGTGTCACTGTCACCCTGACTCCCTGACACTTAATACATCACTATCACCCTGAACCCCTCACACTGACTGTGTCACTATCAGCCTGAGCCCCTCACACTTACTGCACCACTGTCACCCTGACCCCCTCACACTTACTGGGTCACTATCACCCTGATCCCCTCACATTTACTGCATCCTTGTTACCCTGATCCCTCACACTTTTCTGTGTCACTATCACTCTGACACCTCACACTTACTGTGTCACTATCACCTTGACACCTCACATTTACTGCGTCACGATCACCCTGACACCGCACACTTACTGCGACACTGTCACCCTAAAAACCCACACTGACTGTGTCACTATCAGCCTGACCCCCTCACACTCACTGCATCACTATCAGCCTGACCGCCTCACACTGACTGCGTCACTACCGCCCTGACCCCCTCACACTTACTGTGTCACTATCACCCTGACCCTTTCACACTTACTGCGTCACTATCAGCCTGACCCCTCACTCTTACTGTGTCACTATCACCCTAATTCCCTCACACTGCGTCACTGTCACCCTGACCCCATCACACTTACTGCGACACTATCACCCTGACCTCCTGACACTTACTGTGTCACTATCAGCCTGACGCCCTCACACTTGCAGCTTCACTACGAGCTGGACTCATTCACACTTACTGCGTCACTATCACCCTGGCACAATCACATTTATTGCGTCACCATCGCCCTGACCCCGCACACTTACAGCTTCACTATGAGCAGGACACACTCACACTTATTGCATCACTATTATCCTGACACCTCACACTTACAGCTTCACTATGAGCTGGATACACTCACGCTTACTACGTCACTATCACCCTGGCCCCCTCACACTTACTGCATCACTATCACCCTGACTCCCTCACACTTACTGCATCACTGTCACCCTGACCCCCTCACAGTTCCTGCGTCACTGTCACCCTGACTCCCTCACACTTACTGTGTCACTATCATCCTGAACCCCTCACAGTTCATGCTTCACTATTACCCTGACTCCCTCACACTTACTGTGTCACTATCATCCTGACCCCCTCACACTTACTGTGTTACTATCACCCTTACTCTCCACACTTACAGTTTCACTATTGGCTGGACACACTCACACTTACTGCGTCACTATAACTCTGGCCCCTCACGCTTACTGCATCACAACCTGCCCCTTCGCCTCACACTTACTGTGTCACTATCACCCTGACCCATTCACAGTTATTGCCTCAATATCATCCTGACCCCTCACACTTTCTGTGACACTATCACCCTGATCCCCTCACATTTACTGCATTACTGTCACCCTGACCCCCTCACACTTATTGAATCGTTATCACACTGACCCCCTCACACTTACTGTGACACTATCACCTTACACCCTCACACTTACTGTGTCACTATCAGCCTGACCCCTCACAGTTCCTGCGCCACTGTCACCCTGACCCCCTCACTCATACTGCGACACTATCACCCTAACACTCCCGCACTGATTCTGTCACTGTCGCCCTGACCCCCTCTCACTTACTGTGTCACTATCACCCTGACCCTCTCACACTGACTGTGTCACTATCTCCCTGACCCCCTCACACTTACTGTATCCTTGCCACCCTGACCTCCTCACACTTACTGCATCACTATCACCCTTACCCCCTCACACTTACAGCTTCACTATGAGCTGGACACACTCACATTTACCGCGTCACTATCAGACTGAGTCCCTCACACTTAGTGCATCACTACCTGCCTCTCCCCCTCACACTTACTGTGTCACTATCACCCTGACCCCCTCACACTTACTGTGTTACTATCACCCTTACTCTCCACACTTACAGTTTCACTATTGGCTGGACACACTCACACTTACTGCGTCACTATAACTCTGGCCCCTCACGCTTACTGCATCACAACCTGCCCCTTCGCCTCACACTTACTGTGTCACTATCACCCTGACCCATTCACAGTTATTGCCTCAATATCATCCTGACCCCTCACACTTTCTGTGACACTATCACCCTGATCCCCTCACATTTACTGCATTACTGTCACCCTGACCCCCTCACACTTATTGAATCGTTATCACACTGACCCCCTCACACTTACTGTGACACTATCACCTTACACCCTCACACTTACTGTGTCACTATCAGCCTGACCCCTCACAGTTCCTGCGCCACTATCACCCTGACCCCCTCACTCATACTGCGACACTATCACCCTAACACTCCCGCACTGATTCTGTCACTGTCGCCCTGACCTCCTCTCACTTACTGTGTCACTATCACCCTGACCCTCTCACACTGACTGTGTCACTATCTCCCTGACCCCCTCACACTTACTGTATCCTTGCCACCCTGACCTCCTCACACTTACTGCATCACTATCACCCTTACCCCCTCACACTTACAGCTTCACTATGAGCTGGACACACTCACATTTACCGCGTCACTATCAGACTGAGCCCCTCACACTTAGTGCATCACTACCTGCCTCTCCCCCTCACACTTACTGTGTCACTATCACCCTGACCCATTCACAGTTATTGCCTCAATATCATCCTGACCCCTCACACTTACTGCGACACTATCACCCTGGCCCCCTCACACTTACTGCATCACTGTCACCCTGACCGCCTCACACTTACTGCATCACTATCACCCTTACCCCCTCATACTTACAGCTTCACTATGATTTGGACACACTCACATTTACCGCGTCACTATCAGACTGAGTCCCTCACACTTAGTGCATCACCACCTGCCTCTCCCCCTCACACTTACTGTGTCACTATCACCCTGACCCCCTCACAGTTACTGCGTCACTATCACCCTGACCCCCCACAGTGTCTGCGTCACTGTCACACTGACACCACTCACAGTTCCTGCGTGACTATCACCCTGACTCCCGCACACTTACTGCATCACTATCTCTCTGACCCCCTCACACTTACTGTGTCACTATCACCACGAGCCTCTCACAGTTTCTGCATCACTATCATCCTGACCCCTCATACTTACTGCGACACTATCAACCTGACACCCACACACTTATTGTGTCATTATATCCCTGACCCCCTCACACTTACTGTGACACTATCACCCTAACCCCCTCACACTTACTGCGTCACTATAATCCTGACCCCGCACACTTACTGTGTCACTATCACCCTGACCCCCTCACACTACGTCACTTGCATCCTGACCCCATCACACCTACTGCAACATTATCACCCTGACCTCCTCACACTTACTGCATCACTGGCACCCTGACCCTCTCACACTTACTGCATCACTATCATCCTTTCTCCCTCACTCTCACTGCATCACTGTCACCCTGACCCCCTTACGCTTACTGCGTCACTGTCATCCTGACCCCATCACACTGACTACGTCACTGTCATCCTGACCCCATTACACTGACTGCGACACTACCACCTGACGTCCTCACACTTACTACGTCACAATCAGCCTGACCCCCTCACACTTACTACGTCACCATCAGCATGCGCCCCCTCATACTAACTGCGTCACTATCCCACTGCGCCCCCTGACACTTACTGCGTCACTGTCACCCTGACATCTTCATTATTACGGTGTCACTGTCACCTTGACCCTCTCACACCTACTGCGTCACTATCATCTTGACCCCCTCCTACTTACTGCGTCACTATCATACTGACCCCCTCACATTTACAGCTTCACTACGAGCTGGACATACTCACACCTGCTTCATCACTATCAGACTGAGCCCTTCACACTCTCTGCATCAATACTAGCGTATCCCCCTCACACTTGCTGCATCACTGTCACCGCGGCACAATCACACTTACTGCGTCACTGCCAGCCTCTATCCCTCACACTTACTGTGTCACTATCACCCTGACCCCATCACACTTACTGCGTCACTATCATCTTGACCCCCTCATACTTGCTGCGTCACTATGGGCGGCACGGTGGCACAGTGGTTAGCACTGCTGCCTCACAGCGCCGGAGAACCGGGCTCAATTCCCGCCTCAGGCGACTGACTGTGTGGAGTTTGCACGTTCTCCCCGTGTCTGCGTGGGTTTCCTCCGGGTGCGCCGGTTTCCTCCCACAGTCCAAAGATGTGCAGGTCAGGTGAATTGGCCATGCTAAATTGCCCGTAGTGTTAGGTAAGGGGTAAATGTAGGGGCATGGGTGGGTTGCACTTCGCGGGTTGGTGTGAACTTGTTGGGACGAAGGGCATGTTTCCACGCTGTAATGTAATTTAATCTATAATCCTGACCCCCTCACATCTACAGCTTCACTACGAGCTGGACATACTCACAAATACTGCATCACTATTAGACTGAGCCCTTCACACTTTCTGCATCACTACTGGCGTTCCCTCTCACACTTACTGCATCACTCTCATCCTGACCCCTCACACTTACTGCGACATTATCATCATAACCCCCTCACAGTTAATGCGTCACTACCATCCTGACCGCCTCACAATTACTGTGTCATTGTCACCCTGACTCCCTCACACTTACTGCGTCAGTATCAGACGGACCCCCTCACACTTACTGTGTTGTTCTCACCCTGACCCCTCACACTTACTGCATCACTGTCACCCTGACCCCCACATTCTTACTGCATCACTATAGACTGACCATTCACATGTACTGCGTCACTGTCAGACTGATCCCACACATTTACTGTGTCACTATGATCCTGACCCCCTCACACTTACTGTGTCACTGCCAGCCTCTCTCTCACACTTACTGCATCACTATCACCATGACCCTGTCACACTTACTGTGACACTATCACCTTAACACGGTCACTCACTTACTCTGTCACTATTAGCCTGACCCCTTCACATTTACTTCGTCACTGCCAGCCTCTCTCCCGCACACCTACCGTGTCAGTGTCACCCTGAACCTCTCACACTTACTGAGCCACTATCAGACTGACCCCACACACTTACTGTATCACTATCACCCTGGCCCCCTCAAACTTACGGTGTCACTATCGCACTAACCCCCTCACAATTACTGCATCACTATCAGCCTGACCCCTCACACTTACAGGGTCGCTATCACCCTGACCCCCTCACTCTTACTGCATCACTGTCACCCTGACGCCCTCACACATACTGCGTCACTTTCGCCCTGAAACCCCTCACACTTACTGTGTCACTATCAGCCTGACCCCTTACACTTAATGTGTCACTATCACCCTGACCACTCACACTTACTGTGTCACTATCAGCCTGATACATCACACTTAATGCATCACAATCACCCTGACCCCCTCACGCTTACTGCGTCACTGCCAGCCTCTCTCCCTCACACTTACGGCGTTAGTGTCACCCTGAACCCCTCACACTTACTGCGTCACTATCAGACTGACCCCACACACTCACTGCATCACGATCAACCTTACCCCCTCAGACTTACTGTGTCACTGTCATCCTGACCACCTCGCACTTACTGTGTCACTATCACCCTGACCCCCTCAAACTTACTGCGACACTATGAACCTGAACACCACACACTTACTGTGTCACTATCACCCTAACACCCCCCACACTTACTGCGGCACTATGTGCCTCTCTCCCTCACACTTACTGTGTCAGTGTCACCCTGACCCCCTACACTTCCTGTGTTGCTATCATTCCGACACCCATACTCTTACTGCATCACTATAGTCTGACCACTCACATTAACTGCATAACTATCACCCTGACGCCCACACACTTACTGCATCACGATCAACCTTAATCCTCAAACTGACTGCGTCATTATCAGCCTGTCCCCTCACACTTATTGCGTCACTAACAGCCTGGTTCCCTTACACTTACTGCGTCACTGTCACCCTGACCTCCTCAAACTTACTGCGCCACTATCACCCTAACCCCATCACACTTACCGGAACATGAAAAACCTTACCCCTCACACTAACTGCGTCACTATTTGCCTGAGCCCCCTCACATTTACTGCGTCACTATCACCCTGCACCCCTCACACTTAACACATCACTGCCAGCCTCTCTCGCTCACACTCGCTGCGTCACTGTCACCCTGACCCCTCACACTGACTGCGTCACTATCACCCTGACTGCCTCACACTTACTGCGTCACTATCATCCTGACCCCCTCAACATCACTCCATCACTGTCACCATGAACGCTCACACTCACTCCCCCGCCGTCACCATGACCCACTCACACTCACTGCATCACCATCACCATGACACCCGCACACTCACTCCATCACTGTCACCCTGACCCCCTCACACGTACTGCATCACTATCATCCTGCCCCCTCATATTTCTGCAATCAATATCACCCTGACCCCCTCATAGTTCCTGCGTCCCTATAACCCTGACCTCCTCAAAGTTCCTGCATCACTGTCACCCTGACCCCCTCACACTTACTGCGTCACCGTCTTCCTGACCCCCTCACACTTATGTATCAGTATCACCCGGACACCCTCACACTTACTACATCACGATCAACCTTACCCCTCACACTTATTGCGTCATTATCAGACTGACCCCCACACAATTACAGCATCACTGTCATCCTGACCCCCTTACACTTACAGCGTCACTGTCATCGTGACCACCTCACACTTACTGTATCACTGTCACCCTGATCCCCTCACACTTACTGTATCACTGTCACCCTGACCCCATCACCCTTAGGGCGTCACTACCATCCTGCCCTTCTCACTTACTGCATCACTATCACCCAGACCCCCTCACACTTACTGCATCACGATGAGCCTGACCCATCACACTTACTGTGTAACTACCAGCCTGTCGCCCTCACACTTACTGCGCCAATATCACCCTGCTTCCCTCACAGTTCCTGCGTCACTATCACACTGACCCTCTAACACTTACTATATCACTGTCACTCTGATCCCATCACACTGACTGCGTCATTGTCACCCTGACCCCTTCACACTTACGGCATCACTATTACCCTGGCCCCCTCACACTTACTGCGTCACTATCACCCTGACCCCCACTCACGTGCTGCGTCACTATCACTCTGACCCCCTCACACTTACTGTATCACTGTCATCCTCACCCCTTCACACTGACTGCGTCATTGTCACCCTTACCCCCACACACTTACTGCGTCACTATCACCCTGGCCCACTCACACTTACTGTATCACTGTCACCCTGACCCCTTCACACTGACTGTGTCATTGTCACCCTGACCGCTTCACACTTACTGCATCACTATTACCCTGATCCCCTCACACTTACTGTATCACTATCACCCTTACCCCCACACACTTACTGCGTCACTATCACCCTGACCCACTCACACTTACTGTATCACGGTCACTCTGACCCCATCACACTGACTGTGTCATTGTCACCCTGACCCATTCACACTTACTGCATCACTATTACCCTGGCCCCCTCACACTTACTGCGTCACTATCACCCTGACCCCCACATAATTACTAAATCATTATCACGCTGACCCCTTCACACTTACTGCATCACTGTCACTCTGAAACCCTCACAGTTCCTGTGTCAGTATCACCCTGGCTTCCACACACTGACTGCATCACTATCACACTGTCCCCTTCACACTTACTGCATCACTGTCACCCTGACCACTCACACTTACTGCGTCACTATCAGCCTGACCCCCTCCCAATTACTGTGTCGCCATCACCCTGACCCCCTCACCGTTCCTGTGTCAATATCACCCTGACCGTCACTCCATCACTGTCATCCTGACCCCCTCAAGATCACTCCATCACTGTCACCATGAACGCTCACACTCACTCCTCCGCCGTCACCATGACCCACTCACACTCACTGCATCACCATCACCATGACACCCGCACACGCACTCCATCACTGTCACCGAGACTCCCAACACGTACTGCATCACTATCATCCTGCCCCCTCATATTTCTGCAATCAATATCACCCTGACCCCCTCATAGTTCCTGCGTCCCTATCACCCTGACCCCCTCAAAGTTCCTGCATCACTGTCACCCTGACCCCCCCACAATTACTGCGTCACTGTCTTCCTGACCCCCTCACATTTATGTATCAGTATCACCCGGATACCCTCACACTTACTACATCACGATCAACCTTACCCCTCACACTTATTGCGTCACTGTCAGACTGACACCCATACAATTACAGGGTCACTGTCATCCTGACCCTCTTACACTTACAACGTCACTGTCATCGTGACCACCTCACACTTAGTATATCACTGTCACCCTGTGACCCCTTCACACTGTGTCATTGTCACCCTGACCCCTTTACACTTACTGCATCACTATTACCCTGGTCCCCTCACACTTACTGCGTCACTACCACACTGACCCCCACATAATTGCTGCATCACTATCACCCTGACCCCCTCACACTTACTGTATCACTGTCACCCTGACCCCATCACCCTTACTGCGTCACTACCATCCTGCCCTTCACACTTACTGCATCACTATCACCCGGACCCCCTCACACTTACTGCATCACGATGAGCCTGACGCATCACACTTACTGCGTAACTACCAGCATGTCGCCCTCACACGTACTGCACCGCTGTCACCCTGACCCCCTCGTAGTTACTGCGCCACTATCACACTGACCCTCTCACACTTACTATATCACTGTCACTCTGACCCCATCATACTGACTGCGTCATTGTCACCCTGACACCTTCACACTTACTGCATCACTATTACCTTGGCCCCCTCACAATTACTGCGTCGCTAACACCCTGACCCCCACATAATTAATGCACCACTATCACCCTGACCCCCTCACACTTACTGTATCACTGTCACCCTGACCCCTTCACACTGACAGTGTCATTGTCACCCTGACACCTTCACACATACTGCATCACTATTACCTGGCCCCCTCACACTTACTGCGTCACTATCACCCTGACCCCCACATAATTATTGCGTCACTATCACCCGTACCCCTCACACTTATTGTATCACGATGAGCCTGACCCGTCACACTTACTGCTTCACTACCAGCCTGTCGCCCTCCCACTTACTGCACCGGTATCACCCTGACCTCCTCACAGTTCCTACGTCACTATCACAATGACCCCTTCACACTTACGGTATCGCCGTCACGCTGACCCCATCACACTGACTGTGTCACTGTCACCCTGAACCCCTCACCCCTTCTGCGTCACTGTCACCCGGACCCCCACACACTTACTGCGTCACTATCACCCTGACCCCCTCACACTTACTACATCACGATCAACATTACCCCCACACTTATTGTGTCACTATCACCCTGACCCCCTCACATTTACAGCGTCACTGTCACCTTGACCGCCTCACACTTACTGTATCACTGTCGCCCTAACCCCCTCACACTTCCTGTATCACTGTCATCCAGACCCCATTACCCTTACTGCGTCACTATCATCCTGCATCCCCTCATACTTACTGCATAAGTGTCACACTGACCCCCTCACACTTACTGCATCAATATCATCCTAGCCTTCACACTTACTGCATCACTATCACCCTGACCCCCTCACACTTACTGCGTCACTATCACCCGGACCCCCTCACACTTACTGCATCACGATGAGCCTGACCCGTGATACTTACTGCGTCACTACCAACCTATCGCCCTCACACTTACTGCGTTGCTATCACCCTGACCCCCGCACAGATCCTGTGTCACTATCACACTGACCCCTTCACACTTCCAGTATCACTGTCAACCTGATCCCATCACACTGACTGTGTCACTGTCACCCTGGCCCCCTCAAACTAACTGCATCACTCTCACCCTGACCCCTTCACTCTTACCGCATCACTGTCACCCTGAAACTGTTCCTGTGTCAGTATCACCCTGACCCCCTCAAACTTACTGTTTCGCTATCACCCTGAACCCCTCACAGTTCCTGTGTCAGTATCACCCTTAACCCCTCACACTCACTCCATCACTGTCGCCCTGACTGCTCACACTCACTCCATTGCCGTCACCATGACCCCCTCACACTCACTCCATCACCATGACCATGACTCCCTCACACTCACTCCATCACTGTCACCCTGACACCCTCACAAGTACTGCATCACTATCATCCTGAATCCCTTCACATTTCTTGCATCACTATCACCCTGAATCCCTCACAGTTCCTGCATCACTATCACCCTGAACCCCTCACATTTCCTGCGTCACTGTTACCCTGACTCCATCACACTTACTACATCACGATCAACCTTACCCCACACCCTGACCCCCTCATACTTACTGTATCACTGTCACCCTGAGCCCCTCAGACTGACCGTATCACTGTCACCCTGACCTCATCACCCTTACTGCATCACTTTCATCCTGCGCCCCCTCACACTTACTGCACCACTGTCACCCTGACCCCCTTACACTTACTGCATCAATATCATCTTGCCCTTCACACTTACTGCATCACTATCACCCGGACCCCCTCACAGTTACTGTGTCGCTATCATCCTGACCCCTCACACTTACTGCATCACGATCAGCCTGACACCCTCTCGCTTACTGCGTAGCTATCACCCTGACCCCCTCACACTGACTGCGTCACTCTCACACTGACCCCCTCGCACTAACTGCGTCACTATTACCCTCACCCCCTCACACTTACTGGGACACTATCACCCTGACCCCTCACATTTACTGTGAAGCTATCACCCTGACTCCCTCACAGTTCCTGCACCACTATCACAACGACCCCTCATACTTACTTTGTCACTATCACCCCGACCCCCTCACACTTACTGCGTCACTATCACGCGGACCCCCTCACACTTACTGCATCACGATCAGCCTGATCCCTCATACTTACTGCGTCACTATTACCCTGGATCCCCTCACGATTGCTGCGTCACTGTCACCCTGACACCCACAAACTTACTGCGTCACTATCACCCTGACCCCTACACACTTACTGTGTGACAATCACCCTGACCCCCTCACACTTACGGTATCACTGTCACGCTGTCCCCATCACACTGACTATGTCGCTGTCATCCTGACCCCCTCACAGTTCCTGTGTCAGTATCACCCTGACCCCCTCACGCTTACTGCGTCGCTATTACCCTGACCCACTCACACTTACTGCATCAATATCGTCCTGCCCTTCACACTTACTGCATCACTGAGACCCTAACCCCCTCACAGCTACTGCATCACTCTCACCCGGACCCCCTCACAATTATTGCATCACGATGAGCCTGGCCCGTCACACTTACTGCATCACTACCAGCCTGTCGCCCTCACACTCACTGCGTCGCTATCACCCTGACCCCCGCACAGTTCCTGCGTCACTATCACACTGCCCCTTCACACTACGGTATCACTGTCACCCTGACCACATCACACTGACTGTGTCATTGTAACCCTGACCCCCTCACACTTACTGCGTCACTCTCACCCTGACACCATCACACTTACTGCATTAATATCATCCTGCCCCTCACACATACTGCATCACTATCACTCTGACTCCCTCACACTTACTGTGTCACTGTCACGCTGACCCCATCACACTGCGTCACTGTCACCCTGACCCCATCACACTGACTATGTCGCTGTCAACCTGACCCCCTCACAGTTCCTGTGTCAGTATCACCCTGAGCCCATCACACTCACTCTATCACTGTCACCCTGACCGCTCACACTCACTCCACCGCCGTCACGATGACCCCCTCACACTCACTCCATCACCATTACCATGACATGTGCGCACTCATTCCATCACTGTCACCCTGACCCCCTCACACGTACTGCATCACTATCATCCTGACCCCCTCACATTTCCTGCATCACTACCGCTCTGACCCCCTCACAGTTCCTGCATCACTAACACTCTGACCCCCTCACACTTACTGCGTTACTATCACCCTGACACCCTCACAGTTCCTACGTCATTGTCACCCTGACTCCCTCACACTTACTGCGTCATTATCACCCTCACCCCCACACACTTACTATGTCGCTATCACCCTTACAACCCTCACACTTACTGTATCACTATCACCCTGACCCCTACACACTTACTGTGTCACAATCACCCTGACCCCCCACACTTACTGTATCATTGTCACGCTGTCCCCATCACACTGAATATGTCGCTGTCATCCTGACCCCCTCACAGTTCCTGTGTCAGTATCACCCTGACCCCCTCACGCTTACTGTGTCACTATCACCCTGAACCCCTCACAGTTCCTGTGTTAGTATCACCCTGTACCCCTCACACTCACTCCATCACCGTCATCCTGACCCCCTCACACTCACTCCATCACTGCCGCCCTGACTGCTCACACTCACTCCATTGCCGTCACCATGACCCCTCGCACTCACTCCATCACCATGACCATGACTCCCTCACACTCACTCCATCACTGTCACCCTGACACCCTCACAAGTACTGCATCACTATCATCCTGAATCCCTTCACATTTCCTGCATCACTATCACCCTGACTCCCTCACAGTTCCTGCATCACTATCACCCTGAACCCCTCACATTTCCTGCATCACTGTTACCCTGACTCCATCACACTTACTATATCACGATCAACCTTACACCTCACCCTGACCCCCTCACACTTACTGCATCACTGTCACCCTGACCTCATCACCCTTACTGCATCACTTTCATCCTGCGCCCCCTCACACTTACTGCACCACTGTCACCCTGACCCCATCACACTTACTGCATCACTATCACCCTGACTCCCTCACACTTACTGCATCAATATCAGCTTGCCCTTCACACTTACTGCATCACTATCACCCGGACTCCCTCACAGTTACTGTGTCGCTATCATCCTGACCCCTCACACTTACTGCATCACGATTAGCCTGACCCCCTCTCGCTTACTGCGTAGCTATCACCCTGACCCCCTCACACTGACTGTGTCACTCTCACACTGACCCCCTCGCACAAACTGCGTCACTATTACCCTCACCCCTTCACACTTACTGGGACACTATCACCCTGACCCCTCACATTTACTGTGAAGCTATCACCCTGACCACCTCACAGTTCCTGCATCACTATCACAACGACCCCTCACACTTACTTTGTCACTATCACCCCGACCCCCCCACACTTACTGTGTCACTATCACCCGGACCCCCTCACACTTACTGTGTCGCTATCTGCCTGACCCCTCAAAATGCATCACTGTCACCCTGACTCACGTACACTTAGTGTGTCACTATCATCCTGGGCCCCCTCACACTTACTTCATCACTGTCACACTGACCCCATCACACTTACTGCGTCGCTATTACCCTGACCCACTCACACTTACTGCATCAATATCGTCCTGCCCTTCACACTTACTGCATCACTGAGACCCTAACCCCCTCACAGCTACTGCATCACTCTCACCCGGACCCCCTCACAATTATTGCATCACGATGAGCCTGGCCCGTCACACTTACTGCGTCACTACCAGCCTGTCGCCCTCACACTCACTGCGTCGCTATCACCCTGACCCCCGCACAGTTCCTGCGTCACCATCGCACTGCCCCTTCACACTACGGTATCACTGTCACCCTGACCACATCACACTGACTGTGTCATTGTAACCCTGACCCCCTCACACTTACTGCGTCACTATCACCCTGCACCACCTCACACTTACTGCGTCACTCTCACCCTGACACCACCACACGTACTGCATTAATATCATCCTGCCCCTCACACATACTGCATCACTATCACCCTGACTCCCTCACACTTACTGTGTCACTGTCACCCTGACCACATCACACTGACTATGTCGCTGTCATCCTGACCCCCTCACAGTTCTTGTGTCAGTATCACCCTGAGCCCATCACACTCACTCCATCACTGTCACCCTGACCGCTCACACTCACACCACAGCCGTCACGGTGACCCCCTCACACTCACTCCATCACCATCACCATGACATGCGCGCACTCATTCCATCACTGTCACACTGACCCCCTCACACGTACTGCATCACTATCATCCTGACCCCCTCACATTTCCTGCATCACTACCGCTCTGACCCCCTCACAGTTCCTGCATCACTAACACTCTGATCCCCTCACACTTACTGCGTTACTATCACCCTGACACCCTCACAGTTCCTGCGTCATTGTCACCCTGACCCCCTCATAATTACTGCGTCATTATCACCCTCACCCCCACACACTTACTATGTCGCTATCACCCTTACAACCCTCAAACTTACTGCATCACTGTCATACTGACCCCATCACACTTACTGCGTCGCTATCACCCTGACCCCCTAACACTTACTGCATCACGATGAGTCTGACACTTCACACTTACTGCGTCACTACCAGCCTGTCACCCTCACACTTACTGCGCCACTATCATCCTGACCCCTACACACTTACAGTGTCACTATCACCCTGACCCCCTCACACTTACTGTATCATTGTCACCCTGACCTATTCACACTGACTATGTCACTGTCACCCTGACCCTGACCCCCTCACACTTACTGCGTCACTATCACCCTGCACCACCTCACACTTACTGCGTCAATCTTACCCTGACATCATCACACTTACTGTATCAATATCATCCTGTCCCTCATACTTAATGCATCACTATCACCCTGACCCCCTCACACTTACTGTGTCGCTATCACCCTGACCCCTCACAATGCGTCACTGTCACCCTGAACCCACGCACACTTACTGCATCACGATCATCCTGCACCCCCTCACACTTACTACATCACTGTCACACTGACCCCAACACACTTACTACGTCGCTATTACCCTGACCCCCTCACACTTACTGCATCAATATCACCCTGCCCTTCACACTTACTGAATCACCGTCACCCTGAGCCCCTCACACTTACTGCGTCAATCTTACCCTGACATCATCACACTTACTGTATCAATATCATCCTGTCCCTCATACTTAATGCATCACTATCACCCTGACCCCCTCACACTTACTGTGTCGCTATCACCCTGACCCCTCACAATGCGTCACTGTCACCCTGAACCCACGCACACTTACTGCATCACGATCATCCTGCACCCCCTCACACTTACTACATCACTGTCACACTGACCCCAACACACTTACTACGTCGCTATTACCCTGACCCCCTCACACTTACTGCATCAATATCACCCTGCCCTTCACACTTACTGAATCACCGTCACCCTGAGCCCCTCACACTTACTGCATCACTCTCACCCAGACCCCCTCACACTTACTGCATCTTGATAAGCCTGACCAGTCACACTTACTGCGTCACTACCAGCCTGTCGCCCTCACATATACTGCGTCACTATCACACTGACCCCTTCACACTTACTGTGTCACTGTCACCCTGACCACATCACACGGACTGTGTCATTGTCACCCTGACCCCTTCACACTTACTGCATCACTATTACCCTGGCCCTCTCACACTTATTGCGTCACTATCACCCTGACCCCCACACACTTACTGCGTCACAATCACCCTGACGCCCTCACACTTACTGTGTCACTGTCACGCTGACCCCATCACACTGCGTCACTGTCACCCTGACCCCATCACACTGACTATGTCGCTGTCATCCTGACCCCCTCACAGTTCCTGTGTCAGTATCACCCTGAGCCCATCACACTCACTCCATCACTGTCACCCTGACCGCTCACACTCACTCCACCGCCGTCACGATGACCCCCTCACACTCACTCCATCACCATCACCATGACACGCGCTCACTCACTCCATCACTGTCAACCTGACCCCCTCACGCGAACTGCATCACTATCATCCTGACCCCTTCACATTTCCTGCATCACTATCACCCGGACCCCCTCACACTTACTGCGTCACTATTACCCTGACCCCCTCACCCTTACTGCGTTACTGTTACCCTGACCCCCACACACTTATGACGTCATTATCACCCTGATCCCCTCACAATTTCGGCGTCACTATCGCCCTGACCACCTCATACTTACTGCATCACTACACCCTGACCCCTCACACTTACTGCTTCACTATCAGCCTGACCCCCTCACATTCACTCCATCACCGTCATCCTGACCCCCCACATTCACTCCATCACTGTCACCCTGACCGCTCACATTCACTCCACTGCCGTCACCATGACCCCCTATCACTCACTGCATCACCATCACCATGTCACCCGCACAATCACTCCATCACTATCATCCTGACCCCCTCACATTTACTGAATCACTGTCACCCTGACCCCCTCACAGTTCCTGCATCAATATCACCCTGACTCCCTCACAGTTCCTGCGTCACTATCACCCTGACCCCCTTACAGTTCCTGCATCACTGTCACCCTGACCCCATCGCACTTACTACATCACAATCAACCTTATCCCTCACACTTATTGCGTCATTATCAGCCTGACCCCCTCACACGTAATGCATCGATATTACCCTGACACCCCCCTCACACTTACTGCATCACTGTCCCCCTGATCCCGTCACAATTACAGCGTCACCATCACCCGGACCCCCTCACACTTACTGCGTCATTGTCATCCTGACTCCCTCACACTTACTCCGTCACTGTCACCCTGACCCCCACACACTTACTGCGTCACTATCACTCTGATCCCCTCACAATTCCGGCGTCAAAATTACACTGACCCCCTCACACTAACTGCATGACTTCATCCTGAACCCCTCACACTTATTGCGTCACTGTCATCCTGACTCCCTCACACTTACTGCGTCACTGTCACCCTGACCCCCACACACTTACTGCTTCACGGTGAACCTGACACAATCACACTTACTGCATCAATATCACCCTGCCCCTAACACTTACTGCATCACTATCCCCTGACCCCCTCACACTCACTGAGTCACTATCAGCCTGACCCCCTCACACTTTCTGTGTCGCTATTAGCCTGACCCCTCACACTTACTGCGTCACTATCAACCTGACCCCTCACAGTTCCTATGTCAGTATCACGCTGACCCCCACACCCTAATTGCGTCACTATCACCCCGAACCTCTCACACTTACTGCGTCACTATCACCCTGTAATCCACGCACTTATTGCATCACTATCACTCTGACCCCCTCACGTACTGCATTCATACCATCTTGCCCTTCACACTGACTGCATCACTATCACCCGGAATCCCTCACACTTACTGCATCACGATAATCCTGACTCCCTCCCGCTTACTGCGTAGCTATCACCCTGACCCCCTTACACTGACTGCGTCACTCTCACACTGACCCCCTCACACTAACTGCGTCACTATTACCCTCATCCCCTCACACTTACTGGGACACTATCACCCTGACCCCTCACATTTACTGTGAAGCTATCACTCTGACCCCCTCACACTTACTTTGTCACTATCACCCCGACCCCCTCACACTTACTGCGTCACTATCACGCGGACCCCCTCACAATTACTGCATCACGATCAGCCTGATCCCTCATACTTACTGCGTCACTATTATCCTGGACCCCCTCACAATTGCTGCGTCACTGTCACCCTGATCCCCACAAACTTACTGCGTCACTATCACACTGACCCCTTCACACTTACGGTATCACTGTCACCCTGACACCATCACACTGACTGTGTCATTGTAACCCTCAACCCCTCAGACTTATGCATCACTATCAATCTGACCCCAACAGACTTAGTGTGTCACAATCACACTGACCCCCTCACACTTATTGTATCACTGTCACGCTGCCCCCATCACACTGACTATGTTGCTGTCATCCTGACCCCCTCACAGTTCTTGTGTCAGTATCACCCTGAGCCCCTCACATTCACTCCATCACTGTCACCCTGACCGCTCACACTCACTCCACCGCCGTCACGATGATCCCCTCACACTCACTCCATCACCATGACACGCGCGCACTCACTCCATCACTATCATCCTGACCCCCTCACAGTTCCTGCATCACGAACACTCTGACCCCCTCACACTTACTGCGTCACTATCACCCTGACCTCCTCACACTTACTACATCACGATCAACCTTACCCCTCACACTTATTGCGTCACTGTCAGCCTGAACCCCTCACGCTTACTGCATCACGATCAACCTTACCCCTCACACTTATTACGTCACTATTAGCCTGACCCCCTCACTCTTCCTGTGTCACTGTCACCCTGACACCCTCACAATTCCTGCGTCGCTATCATCCTGCACCACCTCACACTTACTGCGTCAATATCATCCTGCCCTTCACACTTTCTGCATCACTATCATCCTGACCCCCTCACACTTACTGCGTCACTATCACCCGGACCCCCTCACACTTACTGCATCACGATGAGCCCCGTCAAACTTACTGCGTCACTACCAGCCTGTCGCCCTCACACTTACTGCGCCACTATCACCCTGACCCCTACACACTTACTACGTCACTATCACCCTGACCCCCTCACACTTACTGCATCACTGTCACCCTGACCCCATCACACTAACTATGTCACTGTCACCCTGACCACATCACACTTACTGCGTCACTACCATCCTGCACCACCTCACACTTACTGCATCAATATCATCCTACCCCTCACACTTACTGCATCACTATCCCGCTGACCCCTCACACTTACTGCATCACTATCACGCAGACCCCCAACACTTACTGTGTCGCTATATGCCTGGCCCCTCACAATGTGTCACTGTCACCCTGACCCACGCCCACTTACTGCGTCACTATCATCCTGCGCCCCCTCATACTTACTGCATCACTGTCACACTGACCCCTCACACTTACTGCATCTCTGTCACACTGACCCCCTCACACTTACTGCATTGCTATTACCCTGACCCACTCACACTTACTGCATCAATATCATCCTGGCCTTCACACTTACTGCATCACTGTCACCCTGACCCCCCTCACACTTACTGCATCACTATCACACTGACCCGCACACACTTACTGCGTCACTATCACCCTGACCCCCTCACACTTACTGCATCACGATGAGCCCCGTCAAACTTACTGCGTCACTACCAGGCTGTCGCCCTCACACTTACTGCGCCACTATCACCCTGACCCCTACACACTTACTACGTCACTATCACCCTGACCCCCTCACACTTACTGCATCACTGTCACCCTGACCCCATCACACTAACTATGTCACTGTCACCCTGACCACATCACACTTACTGCGTCACTACCATCCTGCACCACCTCACACTTACTGCATCAATATCATCCTACCCCTCACACTTACTGCATCACTATCCCGCTGACCCCCTAACACTTACTCTGTCGCTATATGCCTGGCCCCTCACAATGTGTCACTGTCACCCTGACCCACGCCCACTTACTGCGTCACTATCATCCTGCGCCCCCTCACACTTACTGCATCACTGTCACACTGACCCCCTCACACTTACTGCATCTCTGTCACACTGACCCCCTCACACTTACTGCATCGCTATTACCCTGACCCACTCACACTTACTGCATCAATATCATCCTGGCCTTCACACTTACTGCATCACTGTCACCCTGACCCCCCTCACACTTACTGCATCACTATCACACTGACCCGCACACACTTACTGCGTCACTATCACCCTGACCCCCTCACACTTACTGTATCACTGTCACCCTGACCCCATCGCACTGACTATGTCACAGTCACCCTGACCCCCTCCCACTTACTGTGTCACTGTCACCCTAACTCCATCATACTTACTGCATCAATATCATCCTGCCCCTCACACTTACTGCATCACTATCACGCTGACCCCTCACAATTCCTGTGTCAGCATCACCCTGACCCCACACATTTACTGCGTCACTATTACCCTGACCCCTTCATACTTACTGCGTCACCAGCAGCATGAACCCCACACACTTATTGCGTCATTATCAGCCTGACCACCTCACACGTACTGCGGCGATATTACCCTGAACCCCCTCACACTTACTGCATCACTATCCCCCTGATCCCCTCACAATTACAGCGTCACTATCACCCGGACCCCCTCACACTTACTGCGTCACTGTCATCCTGACCCCTTCACACTTACTGCATCGCAATTAAACTATGCCCCTCATACTTACTGCGTCACTGTCACCCTGACCCTCACACACTTACTGCGTCACTAACACTCTGATCCCCTCACAATTCCGGCGTCAAAATCACACTGACCCCCTCACACTAACTGCATCACTTCACCCTGATCCCCTCACAGTTCCTGTGTCAGTATCACCCTGACCCCTCACACTCACTCCATCACCGTCATCCTGACCCCCCACGTTCACTCCATCACTGTCACCCTGACCGCTCACACTCACTCCACCGCCGTCACCATGACCCCCTATCACTCACTGCATCACCATCACCATGACACCCGCACTCTCATTCCATCACTGTCACCCTGACCCCCTCACACGTACTGCATCACTATCATACTGACCCCTTCACATTTACTGAATCACTGTCAGCCTGACCCCCTCACAGTTCCTGCGTCACTGTCACCCTGACCCCATCACACTTCCGACATCACAATCGACCTTATCCCTCACAGTTATTGAGGCACTATCAGCCTGACCGCCTCACTCGTACTGCGTCGATATTACCCTGACCCCCTCACACTTATGGCGTCACTATCACATGCCCCCCTCACGCTCACTGCGTCACTGTCACCCTGACCCCCTCACACTTATTGCGTCACTTTCATCCTGACCCCCTCACACTTGCTGAGTCAGTATCACCCTGACCCCCTCACAGTTACTGCATCACTATCACCCTGACCCCCTCACACTTACTGTATCACTGTCACCCTGACCCTCTCACACTTACTTGATACTGTCACCCTGACCCCATCACCCTAACTGCGTCACTATCATCCTGCGCCCCCTCACACTTACTGCATTACTGTCACACTGACGCCCTCACACTTACTGCGTCGCTATCCCCCTGCGTCCCTCACCGTTCCTGCGTCACTATCACACTGACCCTCTCATTTTTACTGTATCACTGTCACCCTGACCCCATCACACTGTCTGTGCCACTGTCACCCTGATCCCCACACATTTACTGCGTCACTATCACCCTGACCCCCTCACACTTACTGTATCACTGTCACCCTGACACCATCACACTTACTGCGTCACTGTCACCCTGACCCACACACACTTACTGCGTCACTATCACCCCGACCCCTCAGAGTTCCTGTGTCTGTATCACCCTGACCCCCTCACACTTACTGCGTCACTATCACTCTGACCCCTCACGCTTACTCTATCACTGTCACCCTGACCCCATCACACTGACTATGTCACTGTCACCCCCTTTACACTTACTGCGTCACTATCACCTGGACTCCCTCACACTTACTGTATCACTGTCACCCTGACCCCATCACACTGACCAACTCACTGTTACCCTGACCCCCTAATACTTACTGCATCACTGTCACCCTGACCCACACACACTTACTGCGTCACTATCAGCCTGACACCCTCACCCTTAATGCGTCACTATCACCCTGCACCCCCTCACACTTACTGCGTCACGGTCACCCTGACACCATCACACTTACTGCATCAATATCATTCTGCCCCTCAGACTTGCTGCATCACTATCACCCTGAACCCCTCACACTTACTGCGTCACTATCACTCGGACCGCCTCACGCTTACTGTGTCGCCATCAGCCTGACCCCTCACACCTACCACGTCACTATCATCCTGACACCCTCACACTTACTATATCACTGTCACCCTGATCACTTACACTTACTGCGTCACTATCACCTGGACCCCCTCACACTTACTGTTTCGCTATCACCGTGACCGACACACACTTACTGCGTCACTATCACCCTGACCCCTCAAAGTTCCTGTGTCAGTGTCACCCTGACCCCTCACCCTTACTCTGTCACGATCACCCTGACCCCCTCACAATTCCTGTGTCAGTGTCACCCTGACCCCCTCACCCTTACTGCGTCACTATCACCCTGTCCCCCTCACAGTTCCTGTGTCAGTACCACCCTGAACCCCTCACACTTACTGCGTCATTGTCACCCTGACCCCTCACAGTTCCTGTGTTAGTACCACCCTGAGCCCCTCACACTTACTGCGTCACTATAACCCTGACCCCCTCACAGTTCCTGTGTCAGTACCACCCTGACCCCCTCACACTTACTGTGTCACTATCACTCTGGCCCCCTCACAGTTCCTGTGTCAGTATCACCCTGACCCTCAAACACTTACTGCATCACCATCACCCTGACTCCCTCACACTTACTGCATCGCGGTCATCCTGACGTCCTCACACTCACTCCATCACTCTCACCATGACACCCTCACACTCACTCCGTTACTATCACCATGGCACCCTCACACTCACTCCATCATTGTCACCTTGACACCCTCACAACTCATTCCATCACTGTCACCCTGACCGCTCACACTCATTCCATCAACGTCACCCTTACCCCTCACACTCACTCCATCACCGTCACCCTGATCCCCTCACACTCACTCCATCACCGTCACCCTGAGCCCCTCACACTCACTGCATCACCGCCACACTGACCCTCACACTGACTCTGTCACCAACAACCTGACCCTCTCACACCCACTTCATTACTGCCACCCTGACCCCCTCACACTAACTCAATCACCCTCCCACTGAACCCCTCACACTCACTTCATCACCGTTCACCCTGACCCTCTCACACTCACTCCATCACCCTCACCCTGACCCTCACACTCACCCCATCGCTGTCATCCTAAATCCCACACACACTCCATCACCATCACACTGATCACCTCACACTCACACCATCACTGTCACCCTGACCCCCCACACTCAATCCATCACCCTCACCATGACCCCTCACATTCACTCCATCACCGTCACACTGACCCCATCACACTCACTCTTTCACACTCACCCTGACACCTCACACTCACTCCAACACAGTAACAGTGCCCCTCTCACACAAACTACATCACCATCACCCTGAACACCTCAACCTCACTCAATAATCGTCACACTGACCCCTCACATTCACTCCGTCATCGTCACCCTGACCCACTTACGCTCACTCCATCACCGTCAGCCTGACCCTCTCACACTCACTCCATCACTCGAACCCTGACCCCTCACACTCACTCCATCGCTGTCATCCTAAATCCCACACACACTCCATCACCGTCACACTGATCACCTCACACTCACACCATCACCGTCACACTGCTCCCTAACACTCACACCATCACCGTCGGCCTGACCCCCTCACACTCACACCAACACCATCACTCTGACTAGATCACGCTCACTCCAATACCATCACCCTGACCCTCTCACACTCACGCCATTCCCATCACCTGGACGCTCTCACACGCATTCCATCACCGGCACACTGATCCCCGCACACCTACTCCATCACCGTCACACTAATCCCCTCATACTCAGTCCATTACCGTCACCCGGACCCCCTCACACGCACACCATCTCTGTCACTCTGACCCACTCACACTCACTAAATCACCGTCACCCTAACCTCCTCACATTCACTCCATCACTGTCAACCTTACCCCCTCACACTCAGTCCATCACCGCCTCTCTGATCCCCTCACACTCACTCCATCACCGTCACCCTGAGCCCCTCACACTCACTCTATCACCATCACCGTCACCCTCTCACACTCACTCTATCACCGTCACCCTGAGTCACTCACACTCACTCCATAACCGTCACCCTGACCCACTCACACTCACACCATCACTGTCACCCTGATCCCCGACATACATTCCATCACCGTCAACCTGACACCCTCACACTCACTCCACCACCGTCACCTTTATCAACTCACACTCACAACAGCACCGTCACCCTGACTACATCACGCTCACTCCATCACAGTCACACTAACCCTCTCACACTCACTCCATCACACTCACTCTGAACCCCTCACACTGTCTCCATCACCATCACCCTGACGCTCTCACACTTACTCCATCCCCATCACCTGGACGCTCTTACACTCATTCCATCACCTGCACACTGATCCCCGCACTCTTACTCCATCACGCTCATCCTGACCACCTCACACTCACTCCATCTTCGTCACGCTGACCCCCGCACAGACACTCCATCACAGTCTCCCTGCCCCCTCACACTAACTCCATCACCGTCACCTGTACCCCTCATTATCACTCCATCACCGCCACACTGACCCCCTCACACTCACTCCATCACCGTCACCCTGACCTCCTCACACTAATCCATCGCTGTTACCTTGACACCTCACACTCACTGCATCAGCGTCACCATGAACCGTTCACACTCTCTCTCTCACCGTCACCCTGAGCCTCTCACACTCACTCCATCACGGCCACACTGACCCCCTCACACTCACTCCATCACCGTCACCCTGACCTCCTCACACTAATCCATCGCTGTTACCTTGACACCTCACACTCACTGCATCAGCGTCACCATGAACCGTTCACACTCTCTCTCTCACCGTCACCCTGAGCCTCTCACACTCACTCCATCACCGTCACACTGACCTCCTCACACTAATCCATCGCTGTTACCTTGACACCTCACACTCACTGCATCAGTGTCACCATGAACCGTTCACACTCTCTCTCTCACCGTCACCCTGAGCCTCTCACACTCACTCCATCACCGTCACACTGAACCCCTCACACTCACTACATCTCCGTCACACTGAACCCCTCACATACACTCCATCACCCTCACCCTGACCACCTCACACTCACTCAAGCACCCTCACCCTGATTCCCTCACACTCACTCCATCACCGTCACACTGAACCCCACACACTCACTCCATCCGCGTTACCCTGACAACCTCACACTCACTCCACCAGCATCACACTGATCCTGTCACACTCACAACATCACCGTCACCCTGATCCCTTTACACTCACTCCATCTCCCTCAACCTGACCCCTTACACTCACTCCATCACCATCTCGCTGACCCCCCACGCTCACTCCATCACCCTCACCCTGACCCCTCACAATCACTCCATCACCATCACACTGACCCCCTCACACTCACTCTATCACCGTTACACTGAACCCCTCACACTCACTCCATCACAGTCACCCTGACCCCTCACACTCACTCCATCACCGGCACACTGACCCCCTCACACTCACTCCATCACATTCACCCGAACTCCTCACACTCACTCCATCACTGTCACTCTGACCCCCTCACACTCAGTAAATCACCGTCACCCTAACCTCCTCACATTCACTCCATCACTGTCAACCTTACCCCCTCACACTCAGTCCATCACCGCCACTCTGATCCCCTCACACTCACTCCATCACCGTCACACTGACCCCCTCACACTCACTCCATCTCCGTCACCCTGAGCCCCTCACACTCACTCTATCACCATCACCGTCACCCTCTCACACTCACTCTATCACCGTCACCCTGAGTCCCTCACACTCACTCCATCACCGTCACCCTGACCCACTCACACTCACACCAACACCATCATCCTGACCCCCTCACACTCACACCATCACTGTCACCCTGATCGCCGACATACATTCCAGCACCGCCAACCTGACACCCTCACACTCACTCCATCACCGTCACCTTTATCAACTCACAATCACAACAGCACCATCACCCTGACTACATCACGCTCACTCCATCACCGTCACACTGACCCCCTCACACTCACTCCATCACACTCACTCTGAACCCCTCACACTGTCTCCATCAACATCACCGTCACGCTCTCACCCTCACTCCATCCCCATCACCTGGACGCTCTTACACTCATTCCATCACCTGCACACTGATCCCCACACACTTACTCCATCACGCTCACCCTGACCACCTCACACTCACTCCATCTTCGTCACGCTGACCCCCGCACAGACACTCCATCACAGTCTCCCTGCCCCCTCACACTAACTCCATCACCATCACCTGGAGCCCTCATAATCACTCCATCACCGCCACACTGACCCTCTCACACTCACTCCATCACCGTCACCCTGACCTCCTCACACTAATACATCGCTGTTACCCTGACACCTCACACTCACTGCATCAGCGTCACCATGAACCCTTCACACTCGTTCTCTCACCGTCACCCTGAGCCTCTCATACTCACTCCATCACAGCCACACTGAACCCTCACACTCACTACATCTCCGTCACACTGAACCCCTCACATACACTCCATCACCCTCACCCTGACCACCTCACACTCACTCAAACACCCTCACCCTGACCCCTCACACTCACTCCATCACCATCACACTGACCCCCTCACGCCCACTCCATCACCCTCACCCTGACCCCTCACAATCACTCCATCACCATCACACTGACCCCCTCACACTCACTCTATCACCGTTACACTGCACCCCTCACACTCAGTCCATCACAGTCACCCTGACCACTCACACTCACTCCATCACCGGCACACTGACCCCCTCACACTCACTCCATCACTATCACCCTGACTCCTCACACTCACTCCATCGCAGTCAAACTGACCCCCTCACACTGACTCCATCACCATCACCCTGAACCCCTCACACTCACTCAATCATCGTCACACTAACCCCTCACATTCACTCCATCATCGTCAGCCTGATCCCCTCAAACTCACTCCATCACACTCACCCTGACCCCTCACAATCACTCCATTACCATCACCCTGATCCCAAACACTCACTCTATCACCGTCACACTGATCCCCTCACACTCACTCCAAACACCATCACACTGACCCCCTCACACTCACTCCATCACCGTCACCCTGAGCCCCTCACACTCACTCTATCACCGTCACCGTGATCCTCTCACAGTCACTCCATTACCGTCACTCTGACCCACTCACACTCACACCAACACCGTCAACCTGACCCCCTCACATTCACTCCATCACCTTCACCCTGACCCCCTCACACTCACTACACCACCGTCACCCTGACCTCCTCACATTTACTCTATCACCATCACCCTTACCCACTCACAATCACTCTATCACCGTCACCCTGAGTCCCTCACACTCACTCCATCACCGTCACCGTGACCCACTCACACTCATACCAATACCATCATCCTGACCCCCTCACACTCACACCATCACTGTCACCCTGATCCCGAACATACATTCCATCACCGTCACTCTGACCCCCTGACACTCACTCCATCACCGTCACCTTGATCAACTCACACTCACAACAGCACTGTCACCCTGGCTACATCACGCTCACTCCATCACCTGCACATTGACCCCCTCACACTCACTCCATCACACTCACTCTGAACCCTCACACTCTCTCCATCGCCATCACCCTGACGCTCTCACACTCATTCCATCCCCATCACCTGGACGCTCTTACACTCATACCATCACCTGCACACTGATCCCCGCACACTTACTCCATCACGCTCACCCTGACCACCTCACACTCACTCCAACTTCGTCACGCTGACCCCCGCACAGACACTCCATCACAGTCTCCCTGCCCCCTCACACTAACTCCATCACCGTCACCTGGACCCCTCATACTCACTCCATCACCGCCACACGGACCCCCTCACACTCACTCCATCACCGTCACCCTGACCTCCTCACACTAATCCATCGCTGTTACCTTGATATCCCACACTCACTGCATCAGCGTCACCCTGAACCCCTCACACTCGCTCTCTCACCGTCACCCTGAGCCCCTCACACTCACTGCATCACCGCCACCCTGACCCCTCACACTCACTCTGTCACCGTCAACCTCTCACACTCACTCCATCACCGTCACACTTAACCCCTCACACTCACTACATCTCCATCAACCTGACCCCCTCACATACACTCACTCACCCTCACCCTGATCCCCTCTCACCCAATCAATCACTGTCACACTGATCCCCTCACACTCACTCCATCACCGTCACACTGAACCCCACACACTCAGTCCATCCGCGTTACCCTGACCACCTCACACTCACTCCGCCACCATCACAATGTTCCTATCACACTCACAACATCACCGTCACCCTGATCCCTTTGCACTCACTCCATCAGCCTCACCCTGACCACCTCACATTCACTCCATCACCCTCACCTTGACCACTCACAATCACTCCATCACCGTCACACTGACCCCCTCACACTCACTCCATCACCATCACCATCACCCTGACACCCTCATACTCACTCAACCACCGTCACACTGACTCCTCACACTCACTCCATCATCGTCACCCAGATGCGCTCACATTCACTCCATCACCCTTACGCTGACCCCTCACACTCACTCCATCACCATCACACTGACACCCTCATGCTCACTCCATCACCCTCACTCTGACCCCTCACAATCACTCCATCACCATCACATTGACCCCCTCACACTCACTCAATCATCGTCACACTGACCCCTCACATTCACTACATCATCGTCATCCTGATCCCCTCAGACTCACTGCATCACCCTCACCTTGACCCCTCACAATCACTCTATTACCATCACCCGGACCCCCTAACACTCACTCTATCACCGTCACACTGAAGCCATCACACTCACTCCATCACCATCACCCTGAACCCCTCACACTCACTCAATCATCGTCACACTGACCCCGCACATTCACGACATCATCTTCATCCTGATCCCCTCACACTCACTGCATCACCCTCACCTTGACCCCTCACAATCACTCCATTACCATCACCCTGACCCCCTAACACTCACTCTCTCACCGTCACACTGATCCCCTCACAGTCACTCCAACACTGTCACACTGACCCCCGCACACTCACTCCATCACCGTCACCCTGAGCCCCTCACACTCACTCTATCACCGTCACCATGACCCTCTCACACTTACTCCATCACCATCACCCTGAACCACTCACATTCACACCAACACCGTCAACCTGACCTCTCACAATCACTCCATTGCCATCTCCCTGACCCACTAACACTCACTCTATCACCGTCACACTGATCCACTCACACTCACTCCAACACCGTCACACTGACCCCCTCACACTCACTCCATCACCGTCACCCTGAGCCCCTCACACTCACTCTATCACCGTCACCGTGACCCTCTCACACTTACTCCATCACCATCACCCTGAACCACTCACATTCACACCAACACCGTCAACCTGACCACTCACAATCACTCCATTGCCATCTCCCTGACCCACTAACACTCACTCTATCACCGTCACACTGAACCCCTCACACTTACTCCATCACAGTCACTCTGAACCCCTCACCCTCTCTCCATCACCATCACCCTGACGCTCTCACACTCACGCCATTCCCATCACCTGGACACTCTAACACTCATCCCATCACCTGCACAAGGATCCCCGCACACTCACTCCATCAACCTCACTCTGACCCCCTCACACTCACTCCATCTTCGTCACGCTGACCCCCACACAGACACTCCATCACAGTCTCCCTGCCCAGTCACAGTCACTCCAACACCGTCACTGGAACCCTCATACTTCTCCATCACCGCCACACTGACCCCCTCTCACTCACTCCATCATCGTCACCCTGACCTAATCACACTACTCCATCACTGTTACCTTGACCCCCCACACTCACTGCAACAGCGCCACCCTGACCCCTCACACTCACTCCTTCACCTTCGACCTCTCATACTCACTCCATCACCGTCACACTGAACCCCTCACACTCACTACATCTCCGTCACCCTGACCCCCTCACACACACCCATCACCCTCACCCTGACCACCTCACACTCACTCAATCACCGTCACCCTGATCCCCTCTCACCCACTGAATCACCGTCACACTGATCCCCTCACACTCACTCCATCCGCGTTACCCTGACCACCTCACACTCACTCCACCACCAGCACACTGATCCTGTCACACTCGCTTCATCAGCGTCACCCTAACCCCCTCACATTCACTCCATCATCCTCACCCTTACCACTCACACTCACTCCATCACTATCACACTGACCCCCTCACACTCACTCCATCACCATCACCCTGAACCCCGCACACTCACTCGATCATCGTCACACTGACCCCTCACATTCACTACATCATCGTCACCCTGATACCCTCACTCACTCCATCACCCTCACCCTGACCCCTCACAATCACTCCATCACCGTCACACTGACCCCCTCACACTCACTCCATCACCTTCACCCTGACCCCTCACACTCACTCCATCTTCGTCACGCTGACCCCCGCACAGACACTCCATCACAGTGTCCCTGCCCCCTTACAGTCACTCCAACAACGTCACCTGGACCCCTCATACTCACTCCATCACCGCCACACTGACCCCCCTCACTCACTCCATCATCGTCACCCTGATCTCCTCACACTACTCCATCACTGTTACCTTGACCCCCCACACTCACTGCATCAGCGCCACCCTGACCCCTCACATTCATTCCGTCACTGTCGACCTCTCACACTCACTCCATCACCGTCACACTGAACCCCTCACACTCACTACATCTCCGTCACCCTGACCCCCTCACACACACCCCATCACCCTCACCCTGACCACCTCACACTCACTCAATCACCGTCACCCTGATCCCCTCTCACTCACTCAATCACCGTCACACTGAACTCCACACACTCACTCCATCCGCGTTACCCTGACCACCTCACACTCACTCCACCACCGTCACACTGATCCTGTCACACTCACTCCATCAGCGTCACCCTAACCCCCTCACATTCACTCCATCATCCTCACCCTTACCCATCATACTCACTCCATCACTATCACACTGACCCCCTCACGCTCACTCCATCACCATCACCCTAAACCCCGCACACTCACTCCATCACCATCACACTGACACCCTCACGCTCACTCCATCACTATCACCCTGAACCCCGCACACTCACTCAGTCATCATCACACTGACCCCTCACATTCATTACATCATCGTCACCCTGATCCCCTCACTCCCACTCCATCACCCTCACCCTGACCCCTCAGAATCACTTCATCACCGTCATACTGACCCCCTCACACTCACTCCATCACCTTCACCCTGACCCCTCACACTCACTCCATAACTATTACCCTGACCCCCAACACTCACTCTATCACCGTCACATTGACCCACTCACACTCACTCCAACACCGTCACACTGACCCCCTCACACTCACTCCATCACCGTCACCCTGAGCCCCTCACACTCACTCTATCACCGTCACCGTGGCCCTCTCACACTCACTCCATCACCAGCACCCTGACCCACTCACACTCACACCAACACCATCAACCTGATCTCCTCACACTCACTCCATCACCGTCATTCTGAGTCCCTCACACTCACTCCATCACCGTCACCCTGACCCACTCACACTCACACCAACACCATCATCCTGACCCCCTCACACTCACAACATCACTGTCACTCTGATCCCCAACATACATTCCATCACCGTCAACCTGACACCCTCACACTCACTCCATCACCGTCACCTTTATCAACTCACACTCACAACAGCACCGTCACCCTGACAATATCACGCTCACTCCATCACCATCACACTGAACCACTCACACTTACTCCATCACAGTCACTCTGGACCCCTCACCCTCTCTCCATCACCATCACCCTGACGCTCTCACACTCACACCATTTCCATCACCTGGACACTCTAACACTCATTCCATCACCTGCACACTGATCCCCGCACACCTACTCCATCACCCTCACTCTGACCCCCTCACACTCACTCCATCTTCGTCACGCAGACCCCCGCACAGACACTCCATCACAGTCTCCCTGCCCCCTCACAGTCACTCCAACACCGTCACCTGGACCCCTCATACTCACTCCATCACCGCCACACTGACCCTCTCTCACTCACTCCATCATCGTCACCCTGACCTCCTCACACTACTCCATCACTGTTACCTTGACCCCCCACACTCACTGCAACAGCGCCACCCTGACCCCTCACACTCACTCCGTCACCGTCGACCTCTCACACTCACTCCATCACCGTCACACTGAACCCCTCACACTCACTACATCTCCGTCACCCTGACCCCCTCACACACACCCCATCACCCTCACCCGGACCACCTCACACTCACTCAATCACCGTCACCGTGATCCCCTCACACTCACTCCATCACCGTCACACTGAACCCCACACACTCACTCCATCCGCGTTACCCTGACCACCTCACAGTCACTCCACCACCAGCACACTGATCCTGTCACACTCGCTTCATCAGCGTCACCCTAACCCCCTCACATTCACTCCATCATCCTCACCCTATCCCTCACACTCACTCCATCACTATCACACTGACCCCCTCACACTCACTCCATCACCATCACCCTCAACCCCGCACACTCACTCGATCATCGTCACACTGACCCCTCACATTCACTACATCCTGGTCACCCTGATACCCTCACTCTCACTCCATCACCCTCACCCTGACCCCTCACAATCACTCCATCACCGTCACACTGACCCCCTCACACTCACTCCATCACCTTCACCCTGACCCCTCACACTCACTCCATCTTCGTCACGCTGACCCCCGCACAGACACTCCATCACAGTGTCCCTGCCCCCTTACAGTCACTCCAACACCGTAACCTGGAACCCTCATACTCACTCCATCACCGCCACACTGACCCCCTCTCACTCACTCCATCATCGTCACCCTGACCTCATCACACTACTCCATCACTATTACCTTGACCCCCCACACTCACTGCATCAGCGCCACCCTGACCCCTCACATTCACTCCGTCACCGTCGACCTCTCACACTCACTCCATCACCGTCACACTGAACCCCTCACACTCACTACATCTCCGTCACCCTGACCCCCTCACACACACCCCATCACCCTCACCCTGACCACCTCACACTCACTCAATCACCGTCACCCTGATCCCCTCTCACTCACTCAATCACCATCACACTGAACCCCACACACTCACTCCATCCGCGTTACCCTGACCACCTCACACTCACTCCACCACCATCTCACTGATCCTGTCACACTCACTCCATCAGCGTCACCCTAACCCCCTCACATTCACTCCATCATCCTCACCCTTACCGCTCACACTCACTCCATCACTATCACACTGACCCCCTCACGCTCACTCCATCACCATCACCCTAAACCCCGCACACTCACTCAATCACCATCACACTGACCCCCTCACGCTCACTCCATCACCATCACCCTAAACCCCGCACACTCACTCCATCACCATCACACTGACCCCCTCACGCTCACTCCATCACCATCACCCTGAAGACCGCACACTCACTCAGTCATCATCACACTGACCCCTCACATTCACTACATCATCGTCACCCTGATCCCCTCACTCTCACTCCATCACCCTTACCCTGACCCCTCACAATCACTCCATCACCGTCATACTGACCCCCTCACACTCACTCCATCACCTTCACCCTGACCCCTCACACTCATTCCCTAACCATTACCCTGACCCACTAACACTCACTCTATCACCGTCACACTGATCCCCTCACACTCACTCTATCACCGTCACCGTGGCCCTCTCATACTCACTCCATCACCATCACCCTGAGCCCCTCACACTCACTCTATCACCGTCAACGTGACCCTCTCACACTCACTCCATCACCGTCACCCTGACCCACTCACACTCACACCAACACCGTCAACCTGACACCCTCACACTCACTTCATCACATTCACCCTGACCCCCTCACACTCACTGCACCATCGTCACCCTGACCTACTCTCATTCACTACATCATCGTTACCCTTACCCCCTCACACTCAGTCCATTACCGCCTCCCTGATCCCCTCACACTCACTCTATCACTTTCACACTGACCCCCTCACACTCACTCCATCACTGTCACCGTGAGCCCCTCACACTCACTGTATCACCATCACCGTGACCTTCTCACACTCACTCCATCACCGTCACCCTGAAACCCTTATACTCACTCCACCACCGTCACACTGACCCCCTCACTCTCATTCCATCACCATCACCCTGAGCCACTCACATTCACTCTATCTCCCTCACCCTGACCCACTCACACTCACACCAACACCATCACCCTGATCCCCTCACACTCTCACAATCACTGTCACCCTGATCCCCAACATACATTCCATCACCGTCAACCTGACCCCCTGACACTCATTCCATCACCGTCACCTTGATCCCCTCACACTCACAACAGCACCGTCACCCTGACTACATCACGCTCCCTCCATCACCGTCACACTGACCCCCTCACACTCTCTACATCACCATCGCCCTGATGCTCTCACACTGACTCTATCTCCATCACCTGGACGCTCTCACACTCATTCCATGACCTGCACACTGATCCCCGCACACTTACTCCATCACCGTCACACTGGTCCCCTCATACTCAGTCCATCACTGTCGCACGGACCCCCTGACAGTCACTCAATCACCATCACACTGATCCCCTCACACATACTCCATCACGCTCAACCTGACCCCTTCACACTCACTCCATCTTCGTCATGCTAACCCCCGCACAGACACTCCATCACAGTCTCCCTGCCCCCTCACACTCACTCCATCACCGTCAACCGGACCCCTCACACTCACTCCGTCACTGTCACACTGACCCCCTCACACTCACTCCATCACCGTCACCCTGACCCCCTCACACTACTCCATCACTGTCACCTTTACCGCCACACTCACAGCATCAGCGTCACCCTGAACCACTCACACTCGCTCTCTCACTGTTCCCCGGCGCCCCTCACACCCACTCCATCACCGCCACCCTGACCCCTTACACTCACTCCGTCACCGTCAAAATGATCCTCTCACACTCACTCCATCACCGTCACACTGAACCCCTCTCACTCACTACATTTCAATCACCCTGCCCCCTCACACTAACTCCATCACCCTCACCCTGACCACCTCACACTCACTCAATCACCGTCACACACTGCCCCCTCACACTCTTATAATCGCCGTCACACTGATCCCCTCACACTCACTCCATCACTGTTACACTGAACCACATGCACTCACTCCATCCCCGTTACCCTGACCCCCTCACACTCACTCCGTCACCATCACACTGATCCTATCACACTCACAACATCACCGTCACCCTGACCCTTTTACACTCACGCCATCAGCGTCACCTTGACACCCTCACATTCACTCCATCACCACACCCTGATCTCTCACAATCACTCCATCACCATCAAACTGACCCCCTCACTTTCACTCCATCAGCATCACTCTGAACCCCGCACACACTCAATCATCTTCACACTGACCCCTCACATTCACTTCATCATCGTCACCCTGATCTCCTCACACTCACTCCATCACCCTCACCCTGACCCCTCACAATCACTCCATCACCGTCATACTAACCCCCTCACACTCACTCCATCACCCTCACCCTGAACTCTCACACTCACTCCATAACCATCACACTGACCCCCTAACACTCACTCGATCACCATCACACTGACCCCCTCACACTCACACCCACACCATCCCCCTGACCCTGACCCCTGACACTCACTCCATCACTATCACACTGACCCCCTCACACTCACTCCATTACACTCACCCTGACTCCTCACACTCACTCCATCACCATCACCCTGAACCCCTCACACTTACTCAATCATCGTCACACTGACCCCTCACATTCACTCCATCATCGTCACCCTGATCCCCTCACACTCACTCCATCATCCTCACCCTGACCCCTCACAATCACTCCATCACTGTCACACTGACCCCCTCACACTCACTCCATCACCATCACACTGACCCACTAACACTCACTCTATCACCGTCACACTGAATCCCTCACACTCACACCATCACTGTCAAACTGACCCACTCACACTCACTCCATCACCGTCACCCTGACCCTCTCACACTCACTCCATCACCATCGCCCTGGCATTCTCACACTTACGCCATCACCCTCAGCCTGACCCCCTCACACTCACTCCACAACCGTCACCCTGACCTGCTCACTCTCAAGCCAACTCCGTCAGCCTGACCCCCCACACTCACTCCATCACTGTCACCCTGACTACATCACGCTCTCTCCATCACCGTCACCCTGATCCCCGACATACATTCCATCACCTTCAACCTGGCCCCCTCACACTCACTCCATCACCGTCACCCTGAACCCCTCACACTCACTCCATCACATTCACTCTGACCCCCTCACACTCACTCCATCACATTCACTCTGACCCCCTCACAGTCACTCCACCACAGTAACTCTAACCCCCTCACACTGACTCCACCACAGTTACTCTGACACCCTCACACTCACTCCATCATCCTCACCCTGACCCCCTCACACTCACTCCATCACTGTCACCCTGACCCCCTCACACTCACTCCATCACTGTCACCCTGAGCCCCTCATACTCACTCTATCACCGTCACGGTGACCCTCTCACACTCACTCCATCACACTCTCCCTGACCCCCTCACACTCACTCCATCACCGTCACACTGCCCCCTCAAACTCACTCCATCATCATCACCGTGACCCCCTGACACTCACTCCATCACCGTCACCCTGACCCCCCACATTCACTCCATCACTGTCAACCTGACCACCTCACACTCACTCCATCACCGTCACCCTGATCCACTCACACTCATTCAATCAACGTCACACTGATCACCTCACACTCACTCCATCACCGTCACCCGTCCCCCTCACACTCACTCCATCACCATCACACTGATCCCCTCACACTCACTGCATCACAGTCACGCTGACCCCCACGCTATCACTCCATCACAGTCTCCCTGAACCCCTCAAACTCACTCCATCACACTCACCCTGACTCCCTCGCACTCACTCCATCACCATCACCCTGACGCTCTCACACTCACTCCATCCCCATCACTTGGGCACTCTCACAGTCATTCCATCAATGGCACACTGATCCTCTCACCCTCACGCCATCACCATCACACTGATCCTCTCACACTCAGTCCATCACCGTCACCCGGACCCCCTCACACTCACTCCATAACCATCACACTGATCACCTCACACTCACTCCATCACCGTCACCCCGATGCCCTCACACTCACACCATCACTGTCACGTTGAACCCCGCACAGTCATTCCATCGCAGTCACCCTGAACCCCTCAAATTAACTCCATCACCTTCACGCTGACCCCCTCACACTCGGTCTCGCACCGTCACCCTGAGACCCTCACACTCACTCAATCACCGCCACCCTGACCTCTCACACTGACTCCGTCACCCTCACCCTGATCCCCTCACACTCACTCCATCCCCGTCAACCTGACCCACTCACACACACTCCATCACACTCACCCTGACCCACTCACACTCACTCCATCATCGTCACACTGACCCACTCACACTCACTCCATCACCCTCAGCCTGATCACGTCACACTCACTCCATAACCATCACACTGATCCCCTCACACTCACACTGTCACCGTCACCCTTACACTCTCACACTCTCTCCATCAACCGCTCCCTGACCCTCTCACACTCACTCCATCACCGTTACGTAGACCCTCTCACAATCACTCTATCAGCGTCACCCTGACCCCCTCACACTCACTCCATCACCCTCACCCTGATACCATCACATTGATCCCCACACACTCACTCTGTCACCGTCACCCTTACACTCTCACACTCACTCCATCAACCGCTCCCTGACCCTCTCACACTCACTACATCACCGTTACCTAAACCCTCTCACAATCACTCCATCACAGTCACACGTACCCCCTCACGCTCATTACATCACCGTCCCTCTGACCCCCGCACACTCACTCCAACACTCTCACGCTGACCCCCTCACACTCACTCCTTCCCCTCACCCTGACCCCCTCACGCTCATTACATCACCATCACTCTGACCCCCTCACACTCACTCCATCACCCTCACCGTGACTCCCTACTCTCACTCCATCACCGTCACCCTCACCCCCTCACATTCATTCCATCACCATCACCCTAACCGCCTCACACTCACTCCACCGCTGTCACCATGACCCTCTTACACTCACTACAACACCATCACCCTGACCCCCTCACACTCACCCCATTCACTGTCATACTGACCCGTTCACACTCACTCCAACACCGTCTCCCTGACACCCTCACAGTCACTCCATCACCATCACCAGGAATGCCTCACACTCACTCCATCACCGTCACCCTGATGCCCCACATTCACTCCATCACCGTCACCGTGACCCCCTCACACTCACTCCATCACCGTCACCCTGACCCCTCACATTCACCCCTTCACCGTCAAACTGACCTCCTCACACTCAGTCCATCCCCGTCACCTTGATCCCCTCACACTCACTCCATCATCCTCACCCTGACTCCCTCACACTCACTCCATTACCGTTACAATGGCCACCTCATACTCAATCCCTCACCGTCACCATGAAGCCCTCACATTCACTCCATCAAAGTCACTCTGACCCCCTCACACTCACTCCATCACATTCACTCTGACTCCCTCACATTCACTCCATCACATTCACTCTGACCCCCTCACACTGACTCCACCACAGTTACTCTGACACCATCACACTCACTCCATCATCCTCACCCTGACCCCCTAACTCTCAATCCATCACCATCACACTGAGCACATCACACACACTCCATCACCATCACCCTGACCCCCTCACACTCGCTCCATTACCATCACCCTAACCCCCTCACAGTCACTCCATCACCGTCACCCTGAACCCCACATTCACTCCATCACCGTCACCCTGACCCCCTCACACTCGCTCCATTACCATCACCCTAACCCCCTCACACTCACTCCATCTCCGTCACCTGGACCCACTCACACTCACTCCATCACCATCACACTGATCACCTCACACTCACTCCATCACCGTCACCCCGATGCCCTCACACTCACACCATCACTGTCACGTTGAACCCCTCAAACTAACTCCATCACTCTCACCCTGACCCCCTCACATTCGCTCCATCAAAGTCACCCTGTCCCCTCACACTCTCTCTGTTACTGTCACACTGAACCCCTCACACTCACTCCATCATTGTCACCCTGTCCCCCTCACTCTGACTCCATCATCCTCTCCCCGAACCCCTCACACTCACTCCGTCACTGTCACGCTGATCCCCAGTCTCACCCACACTACCGTCCACACACCGCCTCCATCCTGAGGCTTACTACCGTCCACACTCTGGCCCCAGCCTCACCCTCACCACCGTTCAACACCACCCACAGCCTGATCCTTACCGCCACCCACGCATCTCCCCAGCCTGAATCTCACCGCCATCCACACACCACACACATCCTCCTTTCTCACCCCCACCACTCTCTCACACTCCCTCCACCCTCCTCTCTAGCCCTACCCTCTGTCATCCTCTCGTCTCCCGTCCTCCTCTCTCGTCCTCCCCTCTCTCGCTCTCCCCTCTGTCGCCAGCCCATTTCTCGCCCTACCCTCTCTCCCTTCACCTCTCTCTTGACTTCCCCTCTCTTGGCCTTCCCATCTCTCCCCCCTCTCGCCCTACCCACCCTCCAACCTGTCCCTCGGACTCTCCTCTCTCGCCATTCCCTCCCTCCCTCCCCTCTCTCGTCCTCCCCCTCTCACACTCACCCCTCTCATGCACACCCATCCCTCGCTCCCCACCCCCTCCCTCCCTCTACTCACTCACCCTCCACTTACCCCCTCCCCTCCCTCTCTCCTCTCTCTCGCCCTGTCCATCCCTCTCACCCTCGCCTCCCTCCCTCCCCTCGCACGCTCTGCCCTCTCTCTAGCACTCCCCACTCTCTCGCCCTCACCTCTCTTGCCCTCTTCCTCCCTCCTTCCCCTCTCTTGCCTTCCCCCCTCTCGTCCTCCCCTCTCTCGCCCTCTCCCTTCCGTTCGACCGCCCCTCCCTCCATCCCCCTCTCACCCTCCCCTTCCCTCTCGCCCTCTACCTAACTATCACCCTCTCCTCCCACTCTGCCCTCTCTCACCATCTCCCCTCACGCACACCCCCTCCCTCCCCTCTCTCACCCTACTCTCAACCCTCCCCTTCCCCTCTCTCGTCTTCTCCCTCCCTCTCCCCCTCCCCTCCCTCCGTCCCCTCTCACGAACTCCCTCTCTCTCACCCTCCCCCTCTCTCACCCTCCGCACTCACGCCCTCCCCTCTCTTTCGCCCTCCGCCTCTCTTGCCGTCCCTTCCCTCTCACCCTCCCCTCTCTCGCCCTCCCCTCTCTCACCCTCTGACCTCTCTCAAACTCCTCTCTCTCGCCCTCCCCTCTCTCTTTCCCTCCTCACTCTCTCGCACTCAGCTCTCTCGCCCTCTTCCTCCCTCCTTCTCCTCTCTTGCCTCCCCCTCTCTCGCCCTCCCCTCTCTCGCCCTCTCCGTCCCTCTCACTCTCCCCTCCCTCCTTCCCTTCTCTCGCCCTCCCCTCACTCGTCCTCTTCTTTCCCCTTGCCCTTCCCTCCCTCCCTTCTCTCGCCCTGCACTCCCTCCCCTCTCGCACCCTCCTCTCTCACCATCTCACCCCTCCCTCCCCTCTCAATCCCTCCCCTCTCTCGCACTCCCCTCTCTCTTGCCCTCCCCCTCTCTCGCCCTCCCCTCTTTCGCCCTTTTCCTCTCTCTCGCCCTCACCACCCTCCTTCATTTTCTCGCCTTCTACCACTCTTGCCCTCCCCTCTCTCGCTCTCTCCCTTCCTCTCGCCCTCCCCTCCATCCCTCCCCTCTGTCGCCCTCCACTCCCTCTCTCCCTCCCATCACTTCCTGCACTCTCACGCCCTCCCCTCTCTTGCCCTTCCTCCTCTCGCTCTTCCCCTCTCTCATCCTCCCCTCTCTCACACTCACCCCTCTAGCCCTCCCCTCGCTGTCTCTCCTCTCTCGCCCCCCTCTCACCCCTCCCCTCTCAGGCCCTCCGCTCTCTCGCCCTTCCCCCTCTCTCGCACTGCCCCTCTCTCGCTCTCCCCTCTCTCCCTCCCCTCTCTTGCCCTCTTCCACTCTCTCGCCCTCCTCTCCCTCCTTTGCCTCTCTCGCCTTCCCCTCACTTGCCCTCTTCCTTGCTCTCGCCCTTCCCTCTCACGCCCTCCAATCCCTCTTTCCCCTCTCACGCCCTCCCCTCTCTTGCCCTCTTCCTCCCTCTCACCCACACCTCCCACTCTCCCCTCTCTCGCCATCTCCTCTCTCGCCCTCCCCATTTCTTGCCCTCCTCTCCTTCCCTCCCCTCTCCCGTCCTATTCCTGCCTCACCTCTCACGCCATCCCCTCTCACGCCCTACCCTCTTTCACCCTTCCCCCCCTCGTCCTCCCTTCTCTCGCACTCCCCTCTCTCGCCCTCTCCCTCTTCTCGCACTCACCTCCCTCTCTCCCCTCTCAGGCCCTCCCGTTTCTCTTGCCCTCCCCCTCTCTTCCCTCCCCTCTCTCGCCCCTTTTCTCCCTCTCGCCCTCACCTCCCTCACTCCCCTCTCTCGCCATCCCCTCTCTCGCCCTCTCCCGTCCTCTCGCCCTCCCATCACTCCCTCGAGTGAGTGTCAATGTGTTAGTGTGACTGTGGTGGAGTGAGTGTGCGTGGATCAGGGTGAAGGTGACGGAGTCAGTGTGAGGGGTTCAGGGGGATGGAGATTAAGTGAGAGTGAGGGGGCTCTGTGTGATGGTGATGGAGTGAGTGTGAGGTGGTCAAGGTTACGGTGGATGAGTGATTGTGCGGGGGTCAGGTTGACGGTGATGGAGTGAGGTAAAAACAATGACTGCAGATGCTGGAAACCAGATTCTGGATTAGTGGTGCTGGAAGAGCACAGCAGTTCAGACAGCATCCAAGGAGCTTCGAAATCGACGTTTCTGGCAAAAGCCCTTCATCAGGAATAAAGGCAGTGAGCCTGAGGCGTGGAGAGATAAGCTAGAGGAGGGTGGGTGTGGGGAGAAAGTAGCATAGAGTAATTGTGAGGGGATCAGGGTGATAATGATGGAGTGAGTGTGAGTGTGTCAGGATGAATGTGATGGAGTGAGTGTCAGTGTGTCAGTGTGATGGTGATGGAGTGAGTGTGAGGGGTTCAGGATGACGGTGATGTAGTGAGTGTGAGGGGATCAGTGTGACGGTGACGGGGTGAGTGTGAGGGGGTGATTTTGATGGTGAGGGTGGTGTGGGGCAGTGTTTGTGATGGTGGTGGAGTGTGTGGCGTTGAGTCTGGCGGTGAGGGTGGTCTGGGGCAGTGTATGTGACGGTGGTGGGGCAGTGTGTGTGACGGTGGTCGAGTGTGTGGGGGTGAGCGGGACCATGGGGATGGTATGCTGCAGTGTGTGTGATGGTGGTGGAGTGTGTGGTTGTGAGCGTGACGGTGAGGGTGTTGTGGGGTAATGTGTATGAGAATGGTGGAGTGTGTGGGGGTGAGCGTGATTGTGGCGGTGGTGTGGGACAGTGTGTGTGATGGTGGTGGAGTATGTGCGGGTGAGCGTGATGGCGGGTGGTGTGGGGCAGTGTGTGTGATGGTGGTGGAGTATGTGGGGGTGAGTGTGATGGCGGGGTGGTGTGGAGCAGTGTGTGTGATGATGGTGTAGCGTGTGGTGGTGAGCGTGATGGCGAGGGTGGTGTGGAGCTGTGTGTGTGATGATGGTAGAGTGTGTGGGAGTGAGTGTGACGGTGAGGGTGGTGTGGGGGTGTATGTGTGATGGTGGCGGAATGTTTGGGGGTGAGTGTGACGGTGAGGGTGGTGTGGTGTAGTGTGTGTGATGGTGGTGGCTTGTGTGGGGTTGAGCGTAATGGTGAGGGTGGTGTGGGGCAGTGTGTGTGATGGTGGTGGAGTGTGTGGGTGTGAGCGTGATGGTGGGGGTGGTGTGAGGGTATATGTGTGATGGTGGTGGAGTGAGTGAGTGTGAGCATGAAGGTGGAGGTGGTTTGGGGCTGTGTGCTTAATGGTGGCGGCGTTTGTGGGGGTGAGTGTGACGTTGAAGGTGGTGTGGGGAGTGTGTGTGAGGGTGGTGGAGTGTAGGGGTGTGAGCGTGATAGTGAGGGTGGTGTGGGGCCGCGTCTGTGATGCTGGTGGAGTGTGTATTTGTGAGCGTGACGGTGGGGGTGGTGTGAGGGTATATGTGTGATGGTGGCGGAGTGAGTGGGTGTGAGCGTGAAGGTGGAGGTGGTTTGGGGCTGTGTGCTTAATGGTGGCGACGTTTGTGGGGGTGAGTGTGACGGTGAGGGTGGTGTGGGGGAGTGTGAGGGCGGTGGAGTGTAGGGGTGTGAGCGTGACAGTGAAGGTGGTGTGGGGCAGTGTGTGTGATGCTGGTGGAAAGTGTGGGGGTGAGCGTGACGGTGGGGGTTGTGTGGGGCAGTGTGTGTGATGGTGGTGGAAAGTGTGGGGGTGAGCGTGACGGTGGGGGTTGTGTGGGACAGTGAGTGTGATGATGGTGGAGTGTGTGGTGGTGAGTGTTACGGTGGGTGTGTTGGGGACAGCATGTGTGATGGTGGTGGAGTGTGTGGGGGTGCGTTTGACGGTGAAGGAGTGAGTGTGAGGGGGCCAGTGCGATGGTGATGGAGTGAGTGTGAGGGGTTCACGGTGATGGTGACGGAGTGAGTGTGCAGGGGCCAGGGTGATGGTGATGGATTGGGTCTAAGGGGGTCATGATGACGGTGACGGGGTGAGTGTGAGTGTATCAAGGTGACATTGATGGAGTGAGTAAGACGGGATCAGTGTGATGGAGATGGAGTGAGTGTGAGGGGTTCATGGTGACGGTGACGGGGTGAGTATGAGGGAATCAGTGTGATGGTGATGGAGTGAGTGTAAAGGGGGTTAGTGCAATGGTGATGGCGTGAGTGTGAGGTGGTTTGGGTGAAAGTGATGGAGTGAGTGTGAGGGGGTCAGGGTGACGGTGATGGAGTGAGTGTGAGGGGGTCAGGGTCGTGGTGATGGAGCAAGTGTGAGCTGTTCATTTGACGTTGATGGAGTGAGTGTGAGGTTCTCAGTTTGACGGTGATGGAGTGAGTGTGAGGGTGTGTGTGGCGGAGATGGAGTGACTGTGGGGTGTCAGGGTGATGGTGATGTTGCAAGTGTGATGGAATCAATGTGTCGGTGATGGAGTGATTGTGAGGGCGTTAATGCAACGGTGATGGAGTGAGTGTGAGTGGGTCAGTGCGACGCTGATGGAGTGAGTGTGAGGGGTTCAGGGCGACGGCGATGTAGTGACTGTGAGAGGATCAGTGTGACGATGATTGAGTGAGTGTGAGCGGGTCAAGGTGACGTTGATGGAGTGAGTGTGAGGTTGACCGAGTGATGGTGTTGGAGTGAGTGTGAAGGGATCAGTGTGACGGTGATGGAGTGAGTGTGAGGGGGTCAGGGTCGTGGTGATGGAGCGAGTGTGAGGTGTTCAGTGTGAGGTTGATGGAGTGAGTATCAGGTTTGCAGTGTGACGGTGATGGAGTGAGTGTGAGGGGTTGATGGTGACGGTGACGGGGTGAGTGTGAGGGAATCAGTGTGGCGGAGATGGAGTGAGTGTGAGGGAGTTAGTGCGATGGTGATGGAGTGAGTGTGAGAGTATCAGGGTGATGGTGATGGAGTGAGTGTGAGTGGACCTGTGTGACGGTGATGGAGTGAGTGTGAGGGGGTCAGGGTGACGGTGATGCAGTGAGTGTGAGCTGTTCAGTGTGACGGTGGCGGAGTGAGTGTGAGGGTATCGGGGTGATAGTGACGGAGTGAGTGTGAGGGGATCAGTGTGACGGTGATGGTGTGAGTGTGAGTGTCAGGGTGACGGTGATGGAATGACTGCGACAGGGTGTTGGTGAGGTTGATGGAGTGAGTGTGAGGGGGTCAGGGTGACGGTGATGCAGTGAGTGTGAGCTGTTCAGTGTGACGGTGGCGGAGTGAGTGTGAGGGTATCGGGGTGATGGTGACGGAGTGAGTGTGAGGGGATCAGTATGATGGTGATGGTGTGAATGTGAGTGTCAGTGTGACGGTGAGGAAATGAGTGCGACGGGGTGTTGGTGAGGTTGATGGAGTGAGTGTGAGGGGGTCAGGGTAACGGTGATGGATTGAATGTGAGGGGGTCAGGGTGACAGTGATGCAGTGAGTGTAAGGGGGTCATGGTGACGGTGACAGGGTGAGTGTGAGGGAATCAGTGTGACGGTGATGGAGTGAGTGTGAGGGGATCAGTGTGACAGTGATGGAGTGAGTGTGAGGGGGTCAGGGTGACGTTGATTGTGTGAATGTGAGGCGGTCAGTCTGACGGTGATGGAGTGAGTGTGAGGGAATCAGTGTGACAGTGATGGAGTGAGTGTGAGGGGGTCAGCGCGATGCTGATGGAGTGAGTGTGAGTGGATCTGGGTGACGGTGATGGAGTGAGTGTGAGGGTTCAGTGTGACGGTGACGGACAAGTGTGAGGGTATCAGGGTGATAGTGATGGAGTGAGTGTGAGTGGGTCAGGGTGACGGTGATGGAGTGAGTGTGAGGGGGCCAGGGTCGTGGTGATGGAGCAAGTGTGAGCTGTTCAGTGTGACGTTGATGGAGTGAGTGTGAGGTTCTCAGCATGATGGCGATGGAGTGAGTGTGAGGATGATCGAGTGTCGGTGTTGGAGTGAGTGTGAAGGGATCAGTGTGACGGTGATGGAGTGAGTGTGGCGGGGTCAGGGCGATGATGATGGAGCGAATGAGAGGGGTTGAGTGTGACGGTGATCGAGTGAGTGTGAGTTTGTCAGGGTGACGGTGAGTGAGTGAGTGTGAAAGGGTCATGGTGACGGTGATGGAATGAGTGTGAGGGGATCAGGGTGATGGTGATGTTGCGAGTGTGAGTGGATTACTGTGACCGTGATGGAGTGAGTGTGAGGGGGTCTTGCGACGGTGATGAAATGAGTGTGAGTGTGTCAGGGTGACGGGGATGGAGTGAGTGTGAGTGGATCTGTGTGACGGTGATGGAGTGAGTGTGAGAGGATCAGTGTGACGGTGAGGGTGTGAGTGTGAGAGTGTCAGGGTGACGGTGATGGAGTGAGTTCGATGGGGTGTGGGTGAGGTTGATGGAGTGAGTGTGAGGGGGTCAGGGTGACGGTGATGGATTGAGTGTGAGGGGGTCAGGATGACAGTGATGCAGTGAGTGTTAGGGGTCATGGTGATGGTGACGGGGTGAGTGTGAGGGTGTCAAAGTGACGGTGATGGAGCGAGTGTGAGGGGGACAGGGTAAGGGTGATGGTGTGAGTGTGAGCAGGTCAGGGTGACAGATGGTGTGAGTGTGAGGGGTCAGTGTGAGAGTGATGAACTCACTGTGAGGGGGTCAGGGTGACGGTGATGGAGTGAGTGTGAGGGGGTCAGTGTGACAGTGATGGAGTGAGTGTGAGAGTGTCACGGTGATGGTGATGGAGTGAGTGTGAGGGTGTAATAGTGAGGGTGATAGAAAGAGCGTGAGGGTGTCATGGCGAATGTGATGGAGTGAGTGTGGCAATTGATGGAGTGAGTATGAGCGGGACAAGGAGACAGTGATGGAGTGAGCGAGAGGGGCCAGGGTGACGGTGATGGAGTGAGTGTGAGTGGGTCAGGGTGACTGTGATGGAGTAAGTGTGAGTCGCAACTGGAATTGGTTTCAGCAGAATCTGTGACTCATTGGACAGATTCTAACAATTATTTATTTTTGTTTGATTTTCCTAGAGTGTGACAGAGGGATAGTCTGCACGAGGCTGAGCTATTTCCTGGTGCTATCTTATCGAACTAACCTCATTCACTAACCACCCCACCCCATGGTGTCACTCTCATTCAATACCAGCCCGATCCTCCCACCCATCATGGCTGGAGGTACTCACCATTGCTCGGATACCCCTGGATATTCCGTGATTCCTGGCACTGGTGCCATCTTTAAAACGCCAATGGGCACACAGTTGAGCTTTCTCAGCTTGGAGCTGCCCTGCACAGTTTACCCTGAGCATGGCAGATAAGGGGCAATTACACCACGGTTTGTCAACAGGGGCATGGGCTGGTGAATGAGCGAGTACAGAGCGGGACCATTCTCTTCCCAGAGGGGGCCACACCACCAGATCCACCGAGCATATTCTGAGCTCCCCACCCAGCTCTGTGCAGTATCTGCTGCCTGGAGAAATGTCCAGCAATACAGCTCAAGCATCAATAACCTTCCCCGCCCTGTCAGGATAAGGGTCACTGTACTCTCTCTGCTCCCTCACACTCACTGTATATCTGTTATAGCACCGACCCCGAACCAGGCTCATCCTCCACCACTCTCACTGCTGCATGCAGTACCTTCTCTCTCTCTCTCTTGCTCTCTCTCTCTCCATCAATGCTACGCCGACCCATTCACACTCACTACATCATGTCACACTGAACCTCTCACACTCACTCCATTACCGTCACCCTGACCCCCTCACACTCACCCCATCAGCGTCACCATGACACCCTTTCACTCACTCCATCAAGTCACCCTGACCCTCTCACACTCACTCCATCAACATCACACTGACCCCCTCATGCTCATTCCATCTCCGTCACACTGATCACCTCACATTCTGTCCATCACCGTCAGCCTGACCCACTCATGCTCACTCCATCACCATCACCCTGACCCTCTCACATTCACCCAGTCACCGTCACACCGATTCCCTCACACTCACTCCATCACCATCACACTGAACCACTCACACTCGCTGCATCACCATCGCCCTGACCCCCTCACCCTCACTCCATCAGTGTTACCTTGAACCCCTCACACTCACTCTATCACCGTCACCCTGTACCCCTCACACTCACTCCATCACTGTCACCATGACCCCCTCACACTCACCCCGTCACCGTAGCAATGATCCACTCAAACTCACTCCATCACCGTCACCTGACACTCTCTCACCGATAAGCTGATCACCTCACACTAAACCCGTCACCATGACCCTCTCCCACACACACCATCACCGTCAAGCTGACCACCTCACACTCACCCCGCCACCGTCACCATGACGCCCTTTCACTCACTCCATCACCGTCACCCTGACCCACTCACACTCACTCCATCACCGTTACCCTGAATCCCCATACTCACTCCATTGCCGTTACCCTCACTCCCTAATACTCACTCCATCACTATGACACTGATCCCCTCACACTCCCTCCAGCATCGTCACACTGATCCTCTCACTCTCGCTCGATCACCATCACCCTGACCCACTCACACTCACTCCACCACCATCACCCTGACCTCCCACACTCACTCCATCACCGTCACCCTGACAAACTCACACTCATTCCATGACCATCACCCTGACCCACTCACACACACTCCATCACCATCACCCTGAACCCTGCACACTCACTCCATCACCCTCAGCATGACCCCTCACACTCACTCCATCACCGTCACTTGGTCAACCTCACACTCCCCCAATCACCATCACGCAGACACCCTCACACTCAGGCCATCACTGTCACACTAATCCCCTCACACTCACTCCATCACCGTCACTCGGTCAACCTCACACTCACTTCATCACCATCACACTGAACGCCTCACACTCACTCCATCGCCGTCACCCTGAGCCACTCACACTCACTCCATCACCATCACACTGAACCCCTCACAATCACTCCATCAACATCACAGTGAACCTCTCACCCGCGCTCCATCACCGTCAGACTGAACCCCTGACACTCACTCCATCACTGTCACATTGGTGACCTCACACTCATTATTCACCGTCACCCTGACCCCCTCACAATCACTCCATCACCATCACCCTGACCCCTTCACACTCACCCCATCACCGTCACCCAGACCTCTTCGCAATCACTCCATCACCGACAAACTGATCCCCTCACACTCCCTCCACCATCATCACCCTAACCCCTCACACTCGCTCAGTCAGCGTCACCCTCAACCCCTCACACTCACTCCATCACCCTCAACATGACCCCCTCACACTCACTCCATCACTGACATACTGATCCACTCACACTCACTCCATCATCGTCACTTCGTCAACCTCTCACTCACTCCATCACCGTCATCCATACACCCTCACATTCACTCTATCATCGTCACAGTCATCCTCTCACACTCACTCCATCATCGTCACATATTTCCCCTCATACTCACTCCATCACCGTCACTCTGACCCCCTCAAAATCACTGCATCACCATCACGTTGATCTCCTCACACTTGCTCCATCACCATCACCCTGACCCCCTCACACTCATTCCATCACCGTCACACTTTCCCCCTCACACTCACTCCATCACTGTCACACTGACACACTCAAACTCACTCCATCACCATCACTCAGACCCCCTCATAGTCACTCCATCTCCGTCAAACTGATCCACTCACACTCACTCCATCACCATCACCCTGAACCACTCACACACACTCCATCTCCCTCATCATGACCCTCTCACACTCACTCCATCACCGACATCCTGAACCCCTCACACTCACTCCATCTCCATCACTCGCTCAACCTCACACTCACCCCGTCACAGTCACGCTGACACTATCACACTCTCTCCATCACCGTCACCCTGCCCCCTCACAATCACTCCATCACCGTCACCCTGAACCCCTCTCAATCGCTCAATCACCGTTACCCTGACCCCATCACACTCACAATGTCACAGTCACCCTGACCGGCTCACAGTCACTCCATTATTGACACACTGTCCGGCTCACACTCTCTCTGTCGCCGTCAACTCGCTCTGTCACCGTCACCCTGATCACCTCACACTCACTCCGTCACACAGTGCCCCACACCACTCCCACCTTCACGCTAAACCCAACACTCAACACCACCATCAAACACACTGACCCAAACCATCCCCACCGTCACGCTCACCCTACACGCTCCACCACGATCACACAATCTGCCCCACACCACCTTTACTCACACTCACTCCATCACCACCACCCTGACCCCATTCCCACTCACTCTATTACCGTCACTCTAACCCCTCACACTCGCTCCATCACCGTCACCCTAACCCCTCACTTTCATATCATCAACGTCATCCAGACCCACTCACACCCACTCCATCACCGTCACACTGAACCCCTCACACTCATTCCATCACCATCACCCTGACCCCCTCACACTCACTCCATCACCGTCACCCTGACCCCCTCATACTCACTCCATCACCATCATCCTGAATCCCTCTCACTCACTCCATCAATGTCACCCTTACCCTATTCACACTCACTCCAGCACCGTCACCGGGATCCCTTCCACTCACTCCATCCCAGTCACCCTCACCCTCTCACACTCACACAATCACCCTCACGCGGACTCTTACACACTCACTCCATCACGTCACACTGACCCGCTTACACTCACTCAATCACCATCACACTGACACCTTCGCACTCTCTCCATTACAGTCACCTGACCCCCTCACAATCACTCCATCACCGTCACCCTGACCCCCTCGCAATCACTCAATTTCCGTCACCCTGACCCCATCACACTCACTATGTCACAGTCACCCTGACCGGCTCACACTTACTCCATCACCGACACCGTGTCCGGCTCACACTCACTCTGTCACCATCACACATACTCGGTCACCGACATCCTGACACCCTCTCACTCACTCCTTCACCGTCACACTGATCACCTCACACTCACTCCGTCACTGACACACTGACCACCTCACATTCACTACGTTACAGGTGCCCCACACCACTTCCACCGTCACGCTAACCCCCATGCACACCACCACCGTCACACACACTGACCCAAACCACCCCCACCGTCACGCTCACCCCCACACACTCCACCAACATCACACACACTGCCCCCACACCACCCCCCACTCTCACGCTCACCCCTACACACACCACCACCATCACACATACTGAATTACACCACCCCCACTGTCACACCCATATCTACACTCTCCACCACCCTCACACACACCACCCCACATCATCCTCACTGTCATGCTCACCCCCACACAATCTATCATCATCACACACACGGTCCTACACCACGCTCACCATCACGCTCACCACCACACACTCCACCACCATCATACACACTGCTCCACACCAACCCCACTGTCACGCTCACTCTCACACAATCCATCACCATCACACAAACTGCCCCACAGCACTCTCACTATCACGATCACCACACACACTCCACCATCCTCATACACATTATCCCATACCACATTCACCATCACGCTCACCACCACACACACCACCACCATCAGACCCACTGCCCCACACCACCCCCACCGTCACGCTCACCGCCAGACACTCCACCACTATCTCACACACTGCATAACACCACCCTCACCATCACGCTCACCACCACACACTCCACCAACCTCACAAACACACTGCACCACACCATCCCCACCATCACGCTAACCCCCATACACTCCAGCACCATCACACCCACTGCCCCAGACCAACCTCACCTCATGCTCACCCCCACACACTCCAACATCATTACATACACTACCCCACAAAACCCCCACCATCACGCTCACTCCCACCATCCCCACTAATATCACACACAGTGCCCCACACCACCCTCACTGTCAAGCTCACCCCCACACACTCCACCACCAGCACACACTCTGCCGCACACCACTCACATCGTCACGGCTCACACCCATACACTCCACCACCATCACACACACTGCCCCACACCACCCTCACCGTCGCACTCACCCCCACCGCCCTCACAAACAATGCCGCACACCACCCCCAGCGACACGCTCACCCTCGCACACTCCACCACCCTCACACACAATGCCCCAAACCACCCTCACCATCACGCTCACCCACACACATTCCACCATCATCACACACACTGTCCCACATCACCCTCACCGTCACGCTCACCACCACACACAACCATCATCACACACACTGTCCAAAATCCACCCTCACTGTCACGCCCACCCTCAAACAGTTCACCACCCTCACACACTGCACCACACAACCCTCACCATCACGCTCACCAACACACATTCCACCTCCATCACACACACTACCCCACAGCACCCCCACCATCACGCTCACACTCACATACTCCATGACCATCACACACGCTGCCCCACACCACCACCACCGCCACGCTCACCGCCACACACTCTACCACTCTCACACATACACTACTCCACACCACTCTCACCATCACGCTCTCCCTCACAAAATCCACCACCATCGCACACACTGACCAACACCACCACCACCGTCACCATCACCCTCACACATTCCACCACCATCGCACACACAGTCCCACACCACCCCACCGTCACTCTCACCCCCACAAACGTCACCACCATCACACACACACTGCCCCACACCACTCTCGCCGTCACGCTCAGCCTCACACACTCCACCACCATCACACACCCTGCCCTACACCACACCCACCATCACGCTCACCCCCACACACTCCAATACCCTCACACATACTGCCCAATAAAAAAAAACTCACCGTCTCGCTCACCCACACACACTCCACCATCATCACATACACTGTCCCACACCACCCTCACCGTCACACTCAACACCACGCATTCCACCACCATCACACACACTGTCCCACACCACCCACACTGTCACGGAGACGACTACACACTCCAGCACCGTCACACACACTGCCCACACCACCTCCACCGTCACGCTTGCCCCCACAAACTGCACCATCATTACACACTCTACCCCCCATACCACCCTCACTGTCACGGCTCACACCCACAAACTCCACCACCTTCACAACTGCACAACAGCAACGTCACCGTCACGGCTGACAACCATACATCCCAGCACCAACACACACACACAGCCCCACACAACCCACACCGTCACGGCTCACGCCCACACACTTCATCACCTTCACACACACTGCCCCACACCAAGCTCACCGTCACACACACACCCACACACTCTACCACCCTCACACACACACTACCCCACACCACTCTTAACGTCACGCTCTCCCTCACACATTCCACCGCCATCACACACACTGTCCCACACCACCCACGCTGTCACGGAGACGACTACACAAATGCACAATGGTAACATGACTGTCACGGCTCACAACCATACACTCCAGCACCATCACAACACTCAGCCCCAAACCACACCCACTTTCCCGCTCACCCCCACACACTCCACCACGTTCACTCACACTGCCCCACACCAAGCTCACCGTCACGGCTCACAGCCATACAATCCACCACCCTCACACACACTGTCCAACATCACTCCCACCGCCACACTCACCCCCACACACTTCACCGCCATCACACACATCCCACCACCATCACACACACAGCCGCACACCTTACCCACCGTCACTCTCACCCCACACACTTCACCACCATCACACACACACTGCTTCACACCATTCTCCCCGTCATGTTCAGCCTCACACACTCCACCACCATCATATTCACCGCCCCACATCACACCCACGGTCAAATTCACGTTCACATACTCCACCAACATCACACACCCTACCCAACACTACCCCCACCGTCATCCTCACCCCCACACACTCCAGCACCATCACACACACTGCCCTACACAACACCCACAGCGTCACGCTCACCTCCACACACGTTAACACCCTCACACACACTGCCCCACACCAACGTCACCGCCACGCTCACCCCCACACACTCCACCACCCTCACAAACACTGCCCCACACCACGCCCACCGTCACGCTCACCCTCACATATTCCACGACCATCACACACGCTGCCCAACACCACCACCACCGTCACGCTCACCGCCACACACTCCACCACCCTCGTACACACTGCGCCACACCACACCCACCGTCACACTCACCCCCACACACTCTACCACCCTCACACACACTACCCCACACCACCCTCACCGTCACGCTCTCCCTCACACACTCCACCATCTCACACACACTGTCCCACACCACCACCAACGTCACACTCACCCTCACACATTCCACCACCATCACACACACAGCCCCACACCACACCGACCGTCCCTCTCACTCCCACACACTTCATCACCATCACACATACACTGCCCCACACCACTCTCTCCATCACGCTCAGCCTCACACACTCCACCACCATCACATCCACTGCCCCACATCAAACCCACGGTCAAACTCACACTCAGACACATCACCACCATCACATACCCTGCCCGACACTACCCCCACCGTCACCCTCACCCTCACACACTCCAGCACCATCACACACACTGCCCTACACCACACCCACCATCACGCTCACCTCCACACACTCCAACACACTCACACACACTGCCCCACACCAACCTCACCGCCACACTCACCCCCACACACGACACCACCATCACACACACTGCCCCACACAAACCACACCGTCACGGCTCAAACCCACACACTCCAGCACCTTCACACACAATGCCCAACAACCAACCTCAACGTCACGCTCTACCCCACACACTCCACCACCATCACACACAGTGCCCCACACAGCACCCACCGTCACGCTTACCGCCACACACTCCAACACCCTCGCACACACTGCACCACACAAACCTCACCGACACAGCTCACACCCACACACTCCACCATCATCACACACTCTGCCCCACACCACCCACACCGTCACGGCTCACACCCACACACTCCACCACCTTCACACACACTGCCCCACACCAACCTCAACGTCACGCTCTTCCCCACACACTCCACCACCATCACACACGGTGCCCAACAACACTCTCACAGTCAGGCTCACCCCCACATACTCCAACACCATCACAATTACTACCCCACGGCAGCCCAACGTCACGCTCACCCTCACACACTCCACCAGCCTCACAAACACTGCCCCACACGATCCTCACCATCACGGCTCACACCCACACACATTCCACAAACATCACACACACTGTCCCACACCACCCTCACCGTCACGCTCACCACCACACACTCCACCATCATCTCACACACTGTCCCAAAACCACCCTCACCGTCAGGCACATCCACACACACACCACCATCATCGCACACACTGTCACACACCACCCTCACCGTCACACTCAACACCACGCACTCCGCCACCATCACACACACACTGCCCTGCACCAACCTCTCCGTCACGCTCACCCTCACACACTGCACCACCACCACACCCACTGCCTCACATCACACCCACGGTCACGCTCACACACACAAAATCCAATAGCCTCACACCCACTGCCCCACACCAACCTCACCGTTAAGCTCACCTCAACACACTCCACCACCATCATACACGGTGCCCCACACCACAACCACCATCATGGCTCAAACCCGCACACTCCACCACCTTCACACACACTGCCCCACACCAACCTCAACGTCACGCTCACCCCCACACACTCCACCACCATCACTCGCACTACCACACACCACACCCATCGTCAGGGCTCACACTCACTCACTCCACCATCATCACACACACTGCCGCACGCCACCACTACCGTCACACTCACCCCCACACACTCTACCACACTCACACACACTGCCCCACATCACCCTCATCGTCATGCTCACCCCCACACACTCCACCACCCTCGCACACACTGTCCCACACAAACCCTACCGTCACGCTCACGCCCACACACTCCAGCACCATCACAAACACTGCCCCACACCACCGCCACCGTCAAGCTCATACCCACACACTCACCCACCCTCACACACACACTACCGAATACCACCCTCACGGTCACGCTCACCCTCACACACTCCACCACCATCACACACACACTGCCCCTCACCACACCCACCGTCACCCTTAACCTCACACACACACACCACCATCACACTCACTGCCCCAAACTACACCCACCGTCACACGAACCCCACCACACACCATCACCTTCACATACACACTGCCCCACACCAACCTCTCCGTCACGCTCACCCTCACACACTGCACAACCATCACACCCACTGCCCCACATCATACCCACCGTTACGCTCACCCCCACACAATCCAACACCCTCACACCCACTGCCCCACACCAACATCACAATTAAGCTCACCCCCTCACTCTACACCACCATCACACACATTGCGACCACCACTACCGTCACACTCACGCCCACACAATCCACCAACCTCACACACATTGCCCACACCGCCCTCACCGTCACGCTCACCCTCACACACTCCACCACCATCACACACACTGCCCCACATCACCCCCACCGTTCTGCTCACGTCCACACACTCCATCACCATCACACACAATGCCCCACAACACCCTCACCGTCACACTCACCCCCTCACTCTACACCAACATCACACACATTGCGACCACCACTACCGTCACGCTCACCCCCACACAATCCAACACGCTCACACCCACTGCCCCACACCAACCTCACCGTTAACCTCACCCCCTCACTCTACACCACCATCACACACATTGCGACCACCACTACCGTCACACTCACGCCCACACAATCCACCAACCTCACACACATTGCCCACACCGCCCTCACCGTCACGCTCACCCTCACACACTACACCACCATCACACACACTGCCCCACATCACCCCCAACGTTCTGCTCACGTCCACACTCTCCATCACAATCACACACAATGCCCCACAACACCCTCACCGTCACACTCACCCCCACGCCCTCCACCACGCTCACACACCCTGGCCCACACCAACCTCACTGTCACACTCACCGTCACGCAATCCACTACCATCACACACACTGCCCCACACCATACCCACAGTCACCCTTAACCTCACACACACACACCACCATCACACACACTGCCCCAAACTACACCCACCGTCACACTAACGCCCCCACACACCATCACCTTCACATACACACTGCCCCACACCAAGCTCTCCGTCACACTCAACATCACGCACTCCACCACCATCACACACACACTGCCCCACACCAACCTCTCCGTCACGCTCACCCTCACACACTGCACCATCACCACACCCACTGCCCCACATCACATCCACCGTCACGCTCACACACACAAAATCCAACAGCCTCACACCCACTGCCCCACACCAACCTCACCGTTAAGCTCACCTCAACACACTCCACCACCATCATACACGGTGCCCCACACCACACCCACCATCATGGCTCAAACCCGTACACTCCACAACCTTCACACAGTGCCCCACACTAACCTCACCGTCACGCTCACCCCCACACACTCCATCACCATCACTCACACTGCCACACCCCACACCCACCGTCAGGGCTCACACTCACTCACTCCACCATCATCACACACACTGCCCCACGCCACCACTACCGTCACACTCACCCCCACACACTTGACCACACTCACATACACTGCCCCACACCGCCCTCACCGTCATGCTCACCCTCACGCACTCCACCACCATCACACACACTGTCCCACACCACCCCCACCGTTCCGCTCACGTCCACACACTCCTTCACCATCACACACAATGCCCCACAACACCCTCACCGTCCCGCTCACCCCCACGCCCTCCACCACACTCACACACACTGGCCCACACCACCCTCACGGTCACACCCACCATCACGCAATCAACGACCATCACACTCACTGCCCCACACCATACCCACAGTCACGCTCAACCCCACACACTCCACCACCGTCACTCACACTGCCCACACCACTCACGGCGTCACGGCTCACACCCACACACTCCACCACCTTCACACACTTTGCTCCACACCATCCCCACCGTCACCCTCACCCTCATACACTCCTCCACCATCTCACACACTGCCCCAGACCACACCCACCGTCATACTCACCCCACACACTCCACAGCCCTCACAAACACACTACCACACAACACCCTCTCCGTCACGCTCACCACCACACACTCCACCTTCACACCCACTGCCCCACACCACTCACACCGTCACACTCACCCCACACACTCCACGACCATCACAAACAATGCCCTACACCACTCCCACCATCACACTCACCCCCACTCACTCCACCACCTTCACACACACTGCCCCACACCATCCCCACTGTCACGCTCATACCCACACACTCCGACACCATCGCACTCACTGCCCCACACCACCACCACAGTCACGCTCACCACTACACACTCCACCACCTTCATATACACTTCCCCACACCACCAACACCGTCACACTCACCCCACAGACTCCACGACCATCACAAACACTGTCCTACACCACTCCCACCATCACACTCACCCCCACTCACTCCACCACCATCACACACTGTCCCACACCATCCCCACCGTCACACTCACTCCTACACAATCTACCACCCTCACACATACTGCCCCACGCCACCCCCACCGTCACACTCACCCCCACGCACTCCACCACAATCACACACACTGCCCCACACCACCCTCACCGTCACACTCACATCAACGCACTCCACCACCATCACACACACTGCCCCACACCATCCCTACCATCACGCTCATACCCACACACTCCCGCACCATCACAATCACTGCCCCACACCACCACCACAGTCACGCTCACACCCCCACACACTCCACCTTCATCTCACGCACACTGCCCCACACCACCCCACCATGACACTCACTCCTACACAATCTACCACCCTCACACATACTGCCCCACGCCACCCCCACCGTCACACTCACCCCCACGCACTCCACCACCAACACACACACTGCCCCACACCACCCACACCGTCATACTCGCCCGCTCACACTCAGCCATCCTCACACACACTGCCTCACACCAACCTCACGTCACGCTCACCACCACGCACTCCATCACCATCATACACACTTCCCCAAACCACCCTCACCGTCATATTCACCCCCTCACAGTCCACCACCATCACTCACGCTGCCCCACACCACCCTCACCATCACGCTCACCCCCACACTCCACCATTCTCCCACACACTCCCCTGCCGTCATGTTCACTCTCCCATACAGTCGCCCACCATCACACTCACGCCACCACGCAATGCCCCACTGTCATGCTCACTCACCCTGCACAAAGCCTCACCATCATACACCCTCAAACACACTCTCCCCGACTGTATCGCTCACTCCCCCACACACAGCCCCACCCTGATTCTCAGACCCTGTGCACTTACTTACCATCAGTGTCACTCTGCCACACACTCCCATTGTCCCGTTCACTCCCCTGCACACGCCCCCAATGTCACTCTCACTTCACCACACTCTCCCCCACCGTCACTGTCTCTCCCCGTACACCTCCCTACCATCACACTCACTCCCTCGCACACTCTCTCACCATCACGCTCACTATCCCACACACTCCAATTGTCCCGTTCACTCCCCTGCACACGCCTCCACCGTCACTCTCAGTCCCCCGTACATTTCCCTACCATGACACTCACTCTCCTACACACTCACATTGTCCCTTACACTCCCCTGAACACGCCCCCACCGTCACTCCCACTCCGTCTCACACTCCCCCACCATCAGGCTCACTCTCCCACACACTCCCATTGTCCCGTTCACTCCCTTGCACACGTCCCCGCAGTCACCCTCAATCCCTCGCATACTCCCCCACCATCAGGCTCACTCTCCTACACACTCCCATTGTCCCGTTCTCTCCCCTGCACACGCCCCCACCGTCACCCTAACTCCCTCGTACACTTCCCTACCATCACACTCACGATCCAGCACATTCCCATTGGCCCGTTCACTCCCCTGCACACGCTCCCACCGTCACTCTCACTCCCTCGCACACTCCCACAACATCACGCTCACTCTCCCACACACTCACATTGTCCCGTTCACTCCCCTGCACACGCCCCCACCGTCACCCTCACTCCCTCGCACACTCCCACACCATCAGGCTCACTCTCCCACACACTCCCATTGTCCCGTTCACTCCCCTGCACACGCCCCCACCGTTACCCTCACTCGCTCTCACACTCCCCCACCATCACACTCACTCTCCCACACACTCCCATTGTTCTGTTCACTCCACAGCACACGACATCACCGTCACCCTCACTCCCTCGCACACGCACCCAACATCACGCTCACTCTCCCACACACTACCATTGTGCGGTTCACTCTCCTGCACACGCCCCCACCATCACCTTCACTCCCTCGCACACTCCCCCACCATCACATTCACTCTCCCACACACTCCCATTGTCCCGGTCACTCCCCTGCACACGCCCCCACCATCATTCTCACTCCCCCGTACACTTCCCCACGATCAGGCGCACTCCCTCACACACTCCCACAGCATCACGCTCACTATCCCATACATTCCCATTGTCCCGTTCACTCCCCTGCACACGCCCCCATCTTCAATCTCACTTCCCGACACTCTACCCCACTATCACACTCACTCCCTCGCACTCTCTGCCTGCATCGCACTAACACGCCCACGAAGTCTCCTACCATCACATTCCTCACACACCTCAAACTGAGGTCCTGCCTGTGAACACCGACCCAGCTGATTCCCTCTAAATGGCATTTAACCGCATCCCCATTCTATTCCCTGAGTAACAGACAGTGGGTCCCACACAGTGTGTTCTGTTTGTGATATCCTGTTGTACCAGTCTCGGCCACAGTCTCCGGTGCCACTCCACCTGTTAGCCCCTAGTAACGGTTGGTATTCTCACACTCACTATATCCCCGAGCAATGGCGTTTGGCCCAAGCTCCGTGCTGTTGCCATTGGCAATGGCCTGACATGCCGTCGCAATCTCTATTCCCTAACATCGGCCTGAAGATCGACAACCCTTTTCTGTTCCCCCAGCACCAAAGGATTTGAGGAAGACAGTAACATTGGGAGACAGAGTGGATGAGATTGGGGAAGGCAACGAGAGTGGAATTGAGTGTGTAAACAGGAAAAGGAGAGAGAAATAGCAGCGCAGTGTGAGAGTGGGATATATGGAGGGAGAGTGACAAAGGGAGCAAGGTGAATTCTGCTGAGAGTAAAGTTAGAGTGGGAGACCCAGAAGGGAAAATAAGGACAAAGGGAGTAAAACCCAACTCCTGAGCACAGGGAGGGGCGCCCACTCCTTCCCTGAGGACCAGGGCTTAGGGCTGAGTCTGTCTCTCTCCAGCTCAACTTTTCCAACACAAAGACACACAACAACAGCGGTCACTCTGCTGCTCGGCACGGTTTAATGGACATTTTAATGGTTTACAAATAGTGGTGATGGATACAGTCAGTGGGATGGTGCCTTTTCTCACTGGCCCCTGAGTTGTGAGAGACATTGATATGTATCCCTGTAACCCCCCTGGGGGATAAGGATGGACAAATCAGCGCTACCCTCAGTCTGTTACGATAGCGACAGGCTGCTCCATCGCTGGGAACACTGAGCTGAAAAGAGAAAATCTCGGATGGATTAATTAATGAGGGAATTTGATGGATGGATGGATTTGAGTGAAGGGATATTTCAGCACATTCTTCAGCTACTGCCTGAACCTAGTCTGGGTCACGACATAAATCGCGGTGTTTGTGCAGCAACTGAGGAGCTGCAGCATGAAGCCCAATTCTCGCACAAAGGGATGGAGATACACAGACTGACACTGAATCAACCACATCCGGGCCCATATAGACTACAGCATGAACGTTGACCATAACAGGATGAAATTGGCCGAGATCACAAACAGTAAAATGATGGATTTTTTTCGGTTTCTCATTTCAGTGTCAGACTGAGCGTCCCCATTGGTGTGAGCGCGGAGTCTCCTGCGGGCTCTGCTGGTCACTAAAATGTGTCTGACGGTGAGAACATTGAGCAGCAGAATCAGGAGAAATGGGACACACGGGGTTAGAATGTGGTGGAGGAACTCGATTGTGACCCAGACACTGGAAACTGCAACAGCGTCTGTTACATCACAAAACCAGGGGAGGTTCCACAGCCGATACCGAGCCGTGAGCATAAAATACCAGGAAATGTTCTTTAAACAGCTCGGCACAGTCACTGCTCCCAGAACCACAGCCGCCGTTTTCTCACTGCAATATTTACTTTTCAGCTTCTGACAACAAATGGCCATAAACCGATCAAAGGTGAAAGTGACGGTGAACCAGACAGAGCAGTCAGTGGCTGCATAAAGCAGGACGGCGTGGATATTACACACGGGGACAGAGTCCATCAGGAAATAAAACTGTTCCCGATAAACAATGGGAATGTGTCTCAGGATCAGGTCAAGGATAATGACCAGGAGATCCGCCGCTGCCATGGCCCCCAGGTAACGTCTGACACATGGAGACAATCCACAATCTTTATAAAGCAGGACGTAGATGGTCACTACGTTAACTGTGAGGAAGGAAAACAAACCCATTATCCATCAGCCTAGAGACAAAGTGACCCTTTGATTGGGGACCCAGTGAGATTTTCAAATGTGTCCCTGTATTAAGGGATTTATTAAAATAATTGGAGCTGGAATAAGAAATGGGAAGGTCGGAATTACTGACAAAAATGTGACATAAATCACAAGAAACCCTCCCTCCCCAAACACACAGAGACACATCCATAAGGACAGATGGTTTCTAGAACATTCCCACACACTCGGTCAGACACAGGTCACTCCTTCCCAGTTACTAATACGGAGGATGGAAACGTTGCTGTCCTGAAGGATTCTCTCCCAGTTTCCTGAAGACAAACGGAGTTTGGGAATTTCTGTATTTTGGTCTAAATTGTGGTCGATCCTGTGTCGTGAAAAATGTAAACGCAGGGAAAACATATTCACCCCTTTCACTGCCTGAGGGGCCTTCAGAACAGTGTCTCCTTATCCCTGGAACGGGATCTCTTCTCTCGGGATCTTATCGTTTGTTTAATTCACTGACGCCCGCCTGTTCACCAACAATGTCTGGGATAGAATGTTCCGGGGAATGTCAGTTATAGAATGTCGGGACAGAACGTTCCGGGGAATGTCAGTTATAGAATGTCAGGGCCAGAACGTTCTGGGGAATGGCAGTTATAGAATGTTGCGGACAGAGGGTTACGGGGAATGTCAGTTATAGAATGTCAGGGATAGAACGTTCCTGGGAATGTCAGTTATAGAATGTCGGGGACAGAACGTTCTGGGGAATGTCAGTTATAGAATGTCGGGACAGAACGTTCCGGGGAATTTCAGTTATAGAATGTTGGGGTCGGAGTGTTCTGGGGAACTGCTTGACCTGTCCATCACTTTCACCCTACCCACCCCACCAACATGATGTACTGTGCCTGGACACACTTTAAAATTAATGGGGTGAGAGACGGAGAGTCCACTCAAAGGAATGGGAACTAAATCATTGCCAGATCAGCTGAGATGGTTCGATATACCACATTCTCAATCCACCTCACAGAACCAGCCCCGACACCATACACCCAGAAGAGATATCTGTTCACCGTGGAACACTTTGCAGACCAGGCCAGTTTACTGCTCAGTACAATCCAGCAATCTGTCCAGAGTGGTACACTGCATAGATCAGATCAGGGCATTGATCTATAAACCAAGACCATATATCTGTCCAGCGCAGTGAGCAATGCAGAACACAGAAGTGCATTGATCTATAAACCCAGGCTAGATATCTGTCCAGCACGGGGAGCTGTGCAGAACACAGTAGTGCATTGATCTACAAACCCAGACTAGAAATGTTTCCAGCACGGGGAGCTGGGCAGACCACAGCAGGGCACTAACGTGTAAACCTGAAACAAATCTACATCCAGCAGAAGGAGCTAAACAAACCACATCATTGCATTATCCATAAAACTCAACAAGACAGTCTGACCAACACCGCGAACTGTGCATTGATTACAAGTGAATTAATCTGTAAACCTGCAGTAGTAAAACTCCAAGTATGTAGAATTGTGTATGCCACCCCAGTGCATTGATTTGTAAACCAGGAGCAGTTACCCTCCCAGCATGTAGAGCTCTGTACCCCACCCCAGTGCATTGATCTGTAAACCAGGAGCAAATCCTTCCAGCATGGAGAGCTGTGTACACCACCCCAGTGCATTGATCTGTAAACCAGGAGCAGTTACCCTCCCAACATGTAGGACTGTGTACCCCACCCCAGTGCATTGATATGTAAACCAGGAGCATTTACCCTCCCAACATGTAGGACTGTGTACCTCACCCCAGTGCATTGATCTGTAAACCAGGAGCAATTACCCTCCCAGCATGTAGAGCTGTGTACACAACCCGAGGGCATTAATTTGTAAACCAGGAGTAGTTAGACTCTCTGCATGTAGGACTGTATACACCACCCCACTGCTTTTACTTGTAAACCGGCAGCAGTTACCCTCCCAGCATGAAGGACTGTGTACACCACCCCAGTGCATCACTGTGTAAACCAGGAGCAGTTACCGTCCCAGCATGTAGACTATGTAAAACACCCCAGTCCATTGATCTGTAAACCAGGAGCAGTTTCACTTGCAACATTTTGGATTGCGTACACCATCTCAGTGCATTGATCTGTAAACTAGGAGCAGTTATCCCCACGCATGTCGGACTGTGCACCCGACACCTGAGCATTGTTTATAAACCAGCAGCAGTTACCCGCCCAGCATGCAGGACTGTGTACACCACCCCTGTGTATTGATCTTTAACCCAGCAGCAGTTACCCTCCCAGCATGAAGGACTGTGTACCCCACCCCAATGGATTGACCTCTAAACCAGGAGCAGTTACCACCAAGCATGAAGCACTTTGTACACCTATCCAGTGCATTGACCTGTAAACCAGGAACACTGATCCTACCAGCATGTAGGACTGTGTACACCACTCCAGTGCATTGATCTGTAAACCAGGAGCAGTTACCCTCCCAGCATGTAGGACTGTGTACACCACTCCAGTGCATTGATCTGTAAACCAGGAGCAGTTACCCTCCCAGCATGTAGGACTATGTACAACACCCCAGTGCATTGATCTGCAACCCAGGAGCAGTTGCCCTCCCAGCATGTAGGACTGTATACACCACCCCAGTGCACAGATATGTAAACCACGCGGAGTTATCAACCAACCTGTAGGACTGTGCACACCAGCCCAGTGCAATGATCGGTAAACCAGGAGCAGGTACAGCCCCAGCATGTAGTGCTGTGTACCCAAACCCTGTGATTTGATGGTTAAATCAGGAACAGTTACCCTCCCAGCATGTAAGACTGTGTACATCACCCCAGTGCATTGGTCTGTAAACCAGGAGTAGTTACCCTCCCAGCATGTAGGACGGTGTACCCCACCCCTGTGCATTGACCTGTAAACCAGGAACATTTACACTCCCAGCACGTAGGACTGTGTACCACCACGTCACATCGTTGATTAGTAAATCAGGAGCATTACAACGCCCCCAGAGCATGTAGGACTGTGTACCCACCCAAGTGCATTGATGTGTAAGCCAGGAGCAGTTACTCTCCCTGCATGTAGGACTCTGTACTCCGACCTAGTGCATTAATCTGTAATCCAGGAGCAGTTACCCTGCCAGAATGTAGAGCTGTGTACACCACCCGGGAGCATTCATCTGTAAACTTGGAGTAGTTACCCTCCCAGCATGGAGTACTGCGGAGAACACCCAAGTGCATTGATCTGTAACCCAGGAGCAGTTAACCTCTCAGCAAGTAGAGCAGTGTAAAGTACCCAGTGCATTGATCAGTAAATCAGGAAAAGTTACCCTCTCAGCATGTAGGACTCTATACCCCACCCATGTGCATTGATCAGTAAACCAGAGCAGTTACCCACCCAGCAAGTATGACTGTGTACACCACCCCAGTGCATTGATCTCTAAATCAGGAGCAGTTCCCCTCCCAGAATGTCGGACTGTGTACACCACCCCAGTGCATTGATCTGTAAACCAGGAGCAGTTACCCTCCCACCAAGGAGAGTTGTGTACCCCACCACAGTGCATTGATATATAAACCAAGAGGTGTTACCCACCCAGCATGTAGGACTGTGTACCCCACCCCAGTGCATTGATTTGTAAACCAGGAGGACATAGCCACCCTGCATGTAGGACGGTGTACACCACCCCAATGCATTGATCTGTAAACCAGGAGCAGTTACCCTCCCAGCGTGTACGGCTTTGCACACCTCTCCAGTGCACTCATCGGTAAACCAGGAGCAGAAACTCCCCAGCACGTAGGACTGTGAAAATCCCTCTCATGCATTGATAAATGAACCAGGAGCAGTTACCCTCCCAACTTGTAAGATATTGCACTACGCCAGTGCATTGATCTGTAAACCAGGAGCAGTTACCCTCCCAGTATGTAGGACTGTATACACCACACCAGTGCATTGATCTGTAAACCAGGAGCAGTTCCCCTCCCAGTGTGTAGGACTGTGTACACAACCCCAGTGCATTGTTCTGTATCCCAGGAGGACTTACCCTCCCAGCATGTATAGCTGTGCATCCCACCTCAGTGCATTGATCTGCAAACCAGGAGCAGTTACCGTCACAGTATGTCGGACTGTGTACATCACCACAGTGCATTGATCTGTAACCCAGGAGCAGTTACCCAACCAGCATGTCGGACTGTGTACACCATCCCAGTGCATTGATTTGTAAAGTAAGAGCAGTTACCCTCCCAGTATGTAGAGCTGTGTACACTACCCCATTGCATTGTTAATTAACACAGGAGCAGTTACCCTCCCAGCATGTAGAGCTGTGCATCCCACCCCAGTGCATTGATCTGCAAACCAGGAGCAGTTACCGTTGCAGTATGTAGGACTGTGTACAACACCCCAGTGCATTGATCTTTAAATCAGGAGCAGGTAACCTCCCAGCAAGTAGGACAATTTACACCACCCCAGTGCATTGATCCGTAAACTAAGAGCAGTTACCCTCCCAGTATAGAGAGCTGTGTACACCACCCCATTGCATTGATCAGTAAACCAGGACCATTTACCATCCCAGCGTGTAGAACCCTGCACACCACCCCAGTGCATTGATCTGTAAACCAGGGGCATTTACCCTCCCAGCATGTAGGACTGTGTACACCACCCCAGTGCATTGATCTGTGAACCTGGTGCAGTTATTCTCCCTGCATGATGGACTGGGTACACCACCCCACCGCATTGATCTGTAACCCTGGAGCAGTTGCCCCCCCACCAGCATGTAGAGCTGTGTACAACACCCCAATGTATTGATCTGTAAACCAGGCGCAGTTGCATTCCCTGCATGTAGGACTGTGTACACCACCCCATTGCATTGATCTGTAAACCAGGAGAGGTTACCCCCACAGCATATAGAACTGTGTATATCACTCTAGTGCATGGATCTGTGAACCAGGAGTAGTTAACATCCCTGCATGTCGGACTGTGTACACCACCCCAGTGCATTGACCTGTAAACCAGGAGCAATTACCCTCACTGCATGTAGGACTGTGCACACCACCCCAGTGCATTGATCTGTAAACCAGGAACAGTTACCCACCCAGCATGTAGGACTGTGTACACCACCGCAGGGCATTGATCTGTAAACCAGGAGCAGTTAAGGCCACAGCATGTAGGACTGTGTATATCACTCTAGTGCATGGATCTGTGAACCAGAAGCAGTTACCCGTCCAGCATGTAGGTCTGTGTACACCACCCCAGTGCATTGATCGGTAAACCCGGAGCAGTTACCCTCCCAGCATGTAGGACTGTGTACACCACCCCAGTGCATTGATCTGTTAACCAGGAGCAATTACCCTCACTGAATATAGGACTGTGTACACCACCCCAGTGCATTGATCTGTGAAAAATGAGCAGTTACCCTCCCAGCATGTAGGGCTGTGTACACCACCCAGTGCATTGATCTGTAAACCAGGAGCAATTACCCTCACTGAATATATGACTGTGTACACCACCCCAGTGCATTGATCTGTGAAAAATTAGCAGTTATCCTCCCAGCATGTAGGGCTGTGTACACCACTCCAGTGCACTCATCGGTAAACCAGAGCAGTTACCCTCCCTGCATGCAGGTCTGTGTACACCACGCCAGTTCATTGATCTGTAAACCAGGAGCAGTTACCCTCCTAGCAAGTAGGACTGTGCACACCACCCCAGTTCATTGATCTGTAAACCAGGAGCAGTTACCCTCCTTGCATGAAGGACTGTGTAGATCACTCCAGTGAATTGATCTGTAACCCATAAACAGTTACCCCCACAGCATGTAGAGCTGTGTACACTGCCCCAGTGCATTGATTTGTAAACCAGGAGCAGTTACCCTCCCAGCATGTTGGAATTTGTGCACCACGCCAGTGCATTGATGTGTAAGCCAGGAGCAGTTACTCTCCCTGCATGTCGGACTCTGTACTCCGACCCAGTGCATTGATCTGTAACCCAGGAGAAGTTAACCTCCCAGAATTTAAAGCTGTGTACACCACACGAGTGCATTGATCTGTAAACCAGGAGCAGTTACCCTCCCTGCATGGAGGACTGTGTACATCACCCCAATGTATTGTTCTGTAACCCAGGAGCAGTTACCCCCACAGCATGTAGAGCTGTGTACACCACCCCAGTGTATTGGTCGGTAAACCAGGAGCAGTTACCCTCCCAGCATGTAGGACTGTGTACACCACCCCAGTGCGTTGATCTGTAAACCAGTGGCAGGTAATCTCTCAGCAAGTAGGACAATGTACACCACCCCAGTGCATTGATCTGCAAACTAAGAGCAGTTACCCTCCCAGTATAGAGAGCTGTGCACACCACCCCATTGCATTGATCAGTAAACCAGGACCATTTACCCTCCCAGCATGTAGAACTGTGTACACCACCCCAGTGCATTGATCTGTGAACCTGGAGCAGTTACCCTCCCTGCATGTAGGACTGTGTACAAAACCCCAGTGCATTGATCTGTAAACCAGGAGCACTTACCCTCACTGCATATTGGACTGTGTACCCCACGCCAGTGCATTGATCTGTAAACCAGGAGCAGTTACCCTCCCAGCATGTAGGGCTTTGTACTCCACCCCAGTGCACTCATCGGTAAACCAGGAGCAGTTGCCCTCCCCGCAAGTATGACTGTGTATATCACTGTGCATTTATCAGTGACCCAGGAGCAGTTGCCCTCCCAGCATGTTGGACATTGTACACCACGCCAGTGCATTGATCTGTGACCCAGGAGCAGTTACTCTCCCTGCATGTAGGACTCTGTACTCCGACCCAGTACATTGATCGGTAAATCAGGAGCTGTTACCCTCCTAGCATGTAGGACTAGGCAGCCCACGCCAGTGCATTGATCTGTAATCCAGGAGCAGTTAACCTCCCAGAATGTAGAGCTGTGTACACCACACGAGAGCATTGATCTGTAAAACTGGAGCAGTTACCTCCCTGCATGAAGGACGGTGTGCATCACCCCAGTGCATTGATCTGTTAACCAGGAGCAGTTACCCTCGCAGCATGTACGGCTTTGTACACCACTCCCGTGCACTCATTGGTAAACCGGGAGGAGATGCCCCCCAGCACGTAGGACTGTGAAAATCACTCTAGTGCATTGATCAATGAACCAGGGTGTAGTTACCCTCGCAACATGTAGGATATTGAACACCATGCCAGTGCATTGATCTGTAAACCAGGAGCAGTTACCCTCCCAGGATGTAAGAATGTGTACACCACCCCAGTGCATTGTTCTACAACCCAGGAACAGTTACTCTCCCAGCATGTTGAGCTGTGCACCCCACCCCAGTGCATTGATCTGCAAACCCCGAGCAGTTACCGTCACAGTATGTGGGACTGTGTACATCACCCCAGTGCATTGATGTGTAACCCAGGAGCAGTTACCCTCCCAGCATGTAGGACTATGTACAACACCCCAGTGCATTGATCTGTAAACTAAAAGCAATTACCCTCCCAGGATATAGGGCTGTATACACCACCATATTGCATTGATCAGTAAACCAGGGCCAGTTACCCTCCCAGCGTGTAGAGCTCTGTACACTACCCCAGTGCATTGGCCTGTAAACCAAAAGAAATTACCGTCCCAGCATGAGGACAGTGTACACACCACCCCCCACAGTGCATTGACCTGTGAAAAAGGAGAAGTTACTCTCCCGGCGTATACGACAGTGGACATCACTCCAGTGCATTGACACGTAACCCAGGAGCAGTTACTCTCCCAGCATGGAGAGCTGTGTACATCATCCCAGTGCATTGATCTGTAATCCAGAAGCAATTATCCTCCCAGCAAGTACGACTGTGTACACCACCCCAGTGCATTCATCTGTAACCCAGTCGCAGTTACCCTCCCAGCACAGAGGACTGTGTACATCACCCCAGTGCATTATTCTGTAACCCAGGAACAGTTACCCTCCCAGCATGTAGGACTGTGTACACCACCCCAGTGCAATGATCTGTAAATCAGGAGCAGTTACCCACCCAGCATGTAGGACGGTGTACACCACCCCAGTGCATTGATCGGTAAACCTGGAGCAGTTACCATCCCAGCATGTAGGACTGTGTACACCACCCTTGTGCTTTGATCTTTAAAACAGGAGCAATTACCCTCCCAGCATGTCGGACTGTGTACACCCCACCCCCACAGGGCATTGATCTGTAACCCAGGAGCAATTACCCTCCCAGCATATAGGATAGTGTACATCACCCCAGTGCATTGACCTGGAACCCAGGAGCAGTTACTCTCTCAATATGTAGGACTGTGTACATCACCTCAGTGCATTGATCTGTAATCCAGTAGCAGTTACGCTCCCCACATGAAGGACTGTGTACACCACCACAGTGGATTGATCTGCAAACCAGGAGCAGTTACCCTCCCAGCATGTAGGACTGTGTACACCACACAAGTGCATTGATCTGTAACCCAGGAGCAGTTACCCTCCCTGCGTGTAGGACTGTGTACACCACCTCAGTGCATTGATCTGTAATGCAGCAGCAGTTACCCTCCCGGCATGCAGGACTGTGAACACCATCCCGGTGCATTGATCTGTAAACCAGAAGCAGTTACCCACCCAGCATGTAGATCTGCGTACATCCACCCAGTGCATTGATCTATAATCCAGGAGCAGTCACCCTCCCAGCATGTAGGACTGTGTACACCACCACAGTGCATTGATCTGCAAACCAGGAGCAGTTAGTCTCCCAGCATGTAGGACTGTGTACACCACCACAGTGCATTGATGTGTAGGACTGTGTACAACACCCCAGTGCAATGATCTGCAAACCAGGAGCAGTTACCCTCCCAGTATGTAGGACTGTATACACTACCCCAGTCCATTGATCTATATCCCAGGAGCAGTTACCCTCCCAACTTGTAGAGCTGTGTACATCACCCCAGACTATTGATCAGGAAACCAGGAGCAGTTGCCCTCCCAGCATGTAGGACTGTGCATCCCACCCCAGTGAATTGATCTGTAAACCCGGAGCAGTTACCCTCCCAGCATGTAGGAGTGTGTACACCACCCCAGTGCGTTGATCTGTAACCCAGGAGCAGTTAACCTCCCAACTTGTAGAGCTGTGTACATCACCCCAGACTATTGATCAGGAAACCAGGAGCAGTTGCCCTCCCAGCATGTAGGACTGTGCACCCCACCCCAGTGAATTGATCTGTAAACCAGGAGCAGTTACCCTCCCAGCATGTAGGAGTGTGTACACCACCCCAGTGCGTTGATCTGTAACCCAGGAGCAGTTACCCTCCAAACATGTATTACTGTGTGCACCACCCCAGTGCATTGATTTGTAAACCAGGAGCAGTTACCCTCCTAGCATGTAGGACTGTGTACAACACCCCAGTGCATTGAGCTGTAAACCAGGATCAGTTACCTTCCCAACATGTATTGCTGTGTACACCACCACAGTGCAGTGATCTGTAAAACCAGGAGCATTATCCCTCCCAGCATGCCGGACTCTGTACACCACCCAGTGCATTAATCTGTAAACCAGGCGCAGTTACCCTCCCAGCATGTAGCACTGTGTACACCATCCCAGTGCATTGCTCAGTAACAGTGTGTTAGATCCCTGCCCAGTGTGGGGAAACTTGCCGCCCATGCTGGAAGTGACAGGATGTGCAGCTCATTCATTTCCAGCTCAATCTCTCCATTGTGCCCTGACAAGGGGCTGCTGTGGGTATGACCATCACTGCCATAGCTAGACAGAGATGGAGGAGGAATCAGTTTAAACAATAACAAATGGGAGGCGTTTGGGAAACAGACAGAGAGGGAAGACTGAGAGACAGCATTATGGAAGGATGTATTCCCAGGTTTCAGAATGCTGAAATGAGAACATTTAAACAGCATCCTGTAACATAAGCCAGTGTTTCCAGGAATGGTAGGTGAAAAGAATATTGGTGGGAGTTCAGATGATGCAGAATTTTGTATGCGTATTTGTTCTGCAGCTTTGTATCTGGGTGTAGGGTCTGCAGAGACTTTGACTCATTGGGTTGAATCTAACAATAATTTATCTCAGTGACATTTTCCCTGAGTGTGACAGAGGGATTATCCTCACGAGGCTGAGCTAGTTTCCTGGTGCTATCTTATCGAACTCACCTCATTAACTACTCACCCCACCCCATGGTGTCCCTCTCATTCAATACCAGCCTAATTCTCCCACACATGATGGCTGAAGGTACTCACCATCGCCCAGATACTCCTGGATATTCCATGATCCCTGACACTGACGCCATCTGTAAAAGGCCAATGGGCACACGGTTGAGCTTTCTCTGTTTGGAGCTGCCCTGCACAGTTTACCCCGAGCATGGCAGATAAGGGACAATTACACCACGATTTGTCGACAGGGGCACGGAAGGCATAGTGCTTGGGCTAGTACAGAGGGAGACCATTCTCTTCCCAGAGGGAGCCACACCACCAGATCCACCGCGCATGGTCTGAGCTCACCACGCAGCTCATTGCAGTATCTGCGGTCTGAAGAAATGTCCAGCAATACAGGACAAGCATCAATAACCTTCCCTGCTCTGTCAGGATAGGGTTCACTGTATTATCTGCTCCCTCAAACTCACTGTGTATCTGTTATAGCACCGACCCCCGAACAAGGCTCATGCTCCACCACTCTCACTGCGGCATTCCCTCTCTCTCTCTCTCTCTCTTTGTCTCTGTCTCTGTCTCTCTGTCTCTCTCTCTCTCTGTTACCCCGTCCACGTTACCCCCCACATCAAGTACACTGCATGGATACAACGCTGTCGACCGACTCCCTCTGAAAACCTCACCATTTGCCATTATCCCCACCTACACCAGCACTAACGGCAGGGCCAACCGCTCCTCACTCCCTCACTCCCTTTCTCCCATTGCAGGAGAAACAGCCTGGAATAGGACAGAAAGGGCCAAGCCGGATGATGGAGTGCCCGATATCCGTTCCCTCCCCCCCCCCCTCCCCCCGCCATCTGGGGAGGACCCTAGTACAAGCCGGAGAGGGCCGGGACACCTTGCGTGAAGATTCTACAAATACTGCGATTGTCATAACGTCACAGTCCCCATTTAACAGTTTACGAGGCGAATTGAGCATTTATTTATGTTTCATTTAGGTTACCAGATGAGCTCACGTCATTTCCTAACAATTGCTGTGTGTGTATCTGTGTGTTCCTGTGTGGGCAGTTCTGGCAGTCTCCGTGGTGCTTAAAGTGATGCAATGCCACCCTCTGCTGGCCTCCACACGCCACTGCACAGGCATTGGCAGAGGGTGAAAACCAACAGGGATTCATTCAGAGAGGGGGAGGGAGAGGGCGGCTGCTCACAGCACCATCCAAACTGATGTCTTATCCATGTTCTGATCTAAATGTCCTTTTTACCATTGTAACTGTCCCTGCTTTCACCGATACTCAGAGGTCTGACCAATGAAGACAAGTGTGTTAAACACCTTAACCACTCTATCTATATGAGGTGCAAATTTTAAAGAATTATACCTGACGGCCTAGATCTCTGTCCTACAACACTGCAAAAGGCCCTACTTTTAATTGTATAGGTCCTGCTCTTGTTTGATTTACCAAATCGAATACCTCGCATTAATCCAAACTAAACTCCCTCTGCCACCCCTCTGCCCAGTGTGTGATATTACTGCTACCTCCCCCTTCAATTTTAAAATACCCTCCTCCTCTCCAGGATGCCTGCACACTCCAGTTTTGATTTTCATAAGGACCCTGAGCTTGGTTTGCCTTGTGTGGGTAGGGGGAGGAGGGACAGATTGCAGACACAGTCAGTGGGGAGGAGAGGCTGGAGTAATCAGCGGCCTGGTATCATTTCATGGTTTTAGGAAGAGGGCAGTCACACGCGAGAGGTGGGTAAGAGTGATCGGTGTTTTGGGACCAGAAATTAAGCTCTTTCTTCGTCTCTGGTGTTCAGTAATAAATATCTATTTGCGACCCTTCATTGGGCAGAGTGTGTCTGCAGGATTTCTGTCCCTAATATTGCAGACTACAGCTAATAACGATTAAAGATGTTTATAGTTAATTTCGATGGCACAGCACGTGCACTCAATATCCTACAGTTGAGACAAATATTTTGCATTTGTTTAACAAAACAAAGTGTTTTGTATAGTTCAGTAATGGTAACCTGATTATAACAAATCCACACCAAGCTGAAAGCGAGCACTAAAATATGACCCAAAATCTGGGTGTGGTACTGTAGTGGGTAGTGTCCCTGGGTCTGAGCCAGAGCTCTGGATTTGATTATAATTATTGAACTTGTGTGGTAGTGTTCCTAGCTCTGAACTAGCCTGTATTCAAGTCCTGCCTGTTGCAGAGGTATGTCACATCATGTTATAACAGGCCGACAGAATTTAGGCCCGGGATAACTGAAAGTACAGCCGTTCGTGTTGATTGGAGTCACATTTCGCAGCAGTAAAGGTTTATAAAATCAGAATGGTCATGGTTAGGGTGAGTACTCAGGGTTTTCCCCAGGTTAGGGGCGTCCAAACCTAGAGGGCGTTGGTGGAAAGGGAGAGGGGAAAGGATTTGATGAGGCCTAAAGGGCACCATTTCACACAGAGGGTGTGTATGGAATGAGCTGCCAGAGGAAGTGGTGGAGGCTGGTACAGCTACAACACTTAAAAGGCATCTGGATGCTGACAGACCTGCCAAGCTTTTCCAGCAATTTCTGTATTTCCTTTAAAAATGCGTTCATTTTAACACAGGTATTCTGAATAAATTAAACATTTTATTTTTTAATGACGCAAGGCCATGTAAACACATTTCAAGTTGACCGATACTATTTGCTGCTAAGGGTTTGGCTCTGTATGATAGCAGCAATGATGCACCTACATGGAACAGGGAATGTGATGGAGACACAATTTGGAAAATGTACAAGGAAATCCCACATGATCCAGTTTGGGAGAGGATGACATTTTTGTGTGATTCAGCTCAGAGAGGGAGAAAATGTGATCTACCCGAGAAGGAACGGCGTATTGCAGTCTCTCTCCTTTATTATTGCTCATCGCAGCAATGTGTGCGAGCTAAAAAAAGCCCGACAGTCATCGTTACCATTCTTATTGTTATAGAATCCTTCAGGTCCATAACAACCTTCCAAAGAGTAACTTTCCCAGACCTGTTCCCCAACATTTACCCCTGACTAATGCATCTCAATGAGAAATCCCTGAACACAACGGACAACTTAGCATGACAACTCCACCGAATCTACACAGTTGAGCTGTGGGAGGAAACTGGAGCACCCATTAGAATCTCACGCAGACAGAAGGAGAATGTGCAAACTCCACGCTGACAGTCGCCCAAAGCTGGAATCGAACCCAAGCCCCTGGTACTATGAGGCAGCAGTGCTAACCACTGAGCCACTGTACCACATCTTGAGAGATCCCTGACCAGAATTTATTGGAATGACTCACTGCCTAATGCAAAGGGAATTCAGCATAATCCAACTGTTACAGGATGAAATCCCATTATTCGCAGTTTGTGTGAGTACAATATCTTCAGAAGCAGAATCACATTTTGCCTTCTCTCAATTTTTCCTTCTGTCATCAGTTACAATAATATCTGGACAAAGTTCTTTCAAGTTAAAATTGCAAAGAATGTGTGTGTGTGTGTGTGTGTGTGTGTGTGTGTGTGTGTGTGTGTGTGTGTGTGTGTGTGTGTGTGTGTGTGTGTGTGTGTGTGTGTGTGTGTGTGTGTGTGTGTGTGTGTGTGTGTGTGTGTCAGTGTTTTTAGAAAGGGAAATATTGATTATATATTTGCAATACCCATACAGTTTGCCATTCATCTTTCCATCATAGTTTGAGTAACATTGCTCTGGATCATAAACGTGGTGTTTTAGCAGATTAAAGAAACTAGCCTGACTTGTTGCTAAAACGGACCCTGACACTGAGTTTGATATCATCGGCCATATCACCGACCTGGTTACATTTAACTTTTGTTGGGAGCAGTGGAGGAGTGGGACTAGAAAAGGAAGCAGTGACCCCACAAAGCCAGGGAACTATAGACCGGTGGGCCTGATGTCAGTGCGGGGTAAGTTGTTCGAGGGGATTCTGAGGGACAGGATTTACATACATTTGGGAAGGCAAAGGCTTTCTGCATGGGAAATCATGGCTCATTCATTTGGTTGAGTTTTATGAAGAGGTGACAAAGAAGGTTGATGAAGGCAGTTTGGTTGACATTGTCTATTTGGACTTCAGCAAGGTGTTCATTTAAAGACAAAAGAGCAAAGAAAAGTTGCAGCCCAGGAACAGGCCCTTCGCCCTCCAATCCTGACCCGATCCAAATATACTGTCTCAATCTGTTGGTCAATTCCTAAGGATCTGTATCCCCCTGCTCCCCACCTACTCATGCATCTGTCCAGACGCATCTTAAATAAATCTACTGTGCCTGCCTCTACCACCTCTGCTAGCAACGCGTTCCAAACGCCCACCACCCTCTGTGTAAAGTACTTACCGCATGTATCCTTCTTAAACATTCCACCTCTCACCTTGAAAGCACGACCTCTCGTTACTGAATCCTTCACCCTGGGAAAAAGCTCGTCTCTATCCACCCTGGCTTTACCCTTCATGATTTTGAAAACCTCAATCAGGTCCCCCCTCAATCTCCTTTTTTCTAGTGAAAATAAACTTAACCTACTCAGCCTCTCTTCATAGCTAGTATTTCATTCTGATTGGTAGACAGATTAGTAAGTTTCAGTCACATAAGATACAGAAGAAGCTAGTCACAATTGGCTTGAAGGAAGAGGGATATTTTTCAACTGGGGACTTGTGAGCAGCAGTGTGCTGCAAGAATCAGTACGGAGTTCACTGCATTTCATCATTTATGTAAAGGATTTGGATGTGAATATTGGGGCCATAGTTAGTAAGTATACAGATGATATCAGAAAGGTGGTGCAGTAGATTATCTCAGAGTACAACGAGACCACAATTAGATGGGAAAAAGAGGCAAGGAGTAACAGATGAAGTTTAATTAAGATAAATGCGAGGTTTTGCATTTTGGGAAGGCAAATCAGGGCAGAAATTATACACTTAATGGTAAGGTCCTGGGCGTGTTATGAAACAAAGGGGCATAGGGCTGCAGGTACATTGTTCCTTGAAAGTGGAGTCGCAGGTAGATAGTGTGGTGCTGAACACCTTTTGCACAGTTGCCTTTATCAGTCAGAGCATTGATTATAGGAGTTGTGGTGGCATGTTGTATCTGTACAGGATGTTGGTGAGGCCACTTTAAGAATACAGCGTACACCTCGGTTGTCTGCAGAAAAGTTTTACTCAGATTTCCCAGGGCTGGAGGGTTTGAGCTTTAGGGAGAGGTTGATTAGGTTGAGGTGTTTCCCCATGGAGTGTCAGAGGTTGAGGGGTGACATTATAACGGTTTATAAAACCAGCAAGGGCATGGATATTCTGAACCGCCACGCTCTTCTCCCAAGGATAGGGGGCGGGGGGGGGGGGGGGTCCAGAACAAGAGGGCATAGGTTGAAAGCGAGATGGCGAATGATTTAGAACTGTCCTGAAAATAAATGTTTCACACAGAGAGTTGTGCGTGTACAGAACGTGCTGTCAGAGGAAGTGCTGAAATTGGCTACAATCACACATTTAAAAGTATCTGAGAAGAGGGATTTTGGCCAAATGTTGGCAAATGGGACTAGATCAGATTTGATATCTGATCGGAGTGAACAGATTGGACTAACGGGTCTATTTCCGTTATGCATGACTCTCTGGTTCTACAAGAGGGATGATGAAAAATTCTGAAAGGACCTTTCAAGTCGGAATTCTCTTCACTGGAAGTTTATCGTGCCTCTATGTTCACCTCGATTGAAAGCTGCAATAGTTATATATTTGACAGAGAAATGAGTCATGCAGACAGGAAAATGAGGCTGTGACCACAAGTTGATCGGCCACAATCTTAGTGCCTGGTGGAGAAAACTCAAAATATCTAATGACCCACTCCTGCTCCTCAGTCCCATGTTTCTGTGTTCCATTCAGCCCCTCAAACCCGCGAGACAGAAACACTTGGAGATCACTTACTCCTATAACCTTGTGCAAAGAAACAGGAGACCATTCAGCCTCTCAAGACTGCTCCACACGCTTTGAAGTGATTTGGGAAATGTAATTGGAAAACCCAGGCTGGGTATGAAAGAGGCCCCTCATCTCTCTTTACAGAGCTTACCCATCTGCAACTTGTCCTCCATTTGTTGCTCATGTTGTAGACCCAGATCCATTGTGAATACAGACCACATACCTCACCAAGCAATGGCTCACAAAATTGTCTGGTCTCCCTGACTGCAATGTGCAATAACAGAACATTCATGAAAATAATACCCACTAACTTTCCAATGTGAGTACATCAGAAACAGGGGCAGGTCGTTCACTCCCCAAGCCTGTCTTGCCCTTCACTAAGATCATGACTGATCTGATCTTGGTCTGAAATCCTCTTTCGTACCCAATTCTTCATTGCCCTCAACTCTCTGACAGATCAATGTCCATCTACATCCTCTTCCAATACTTTCAGTCATCTAGCTCCCCCAACACTATTGAGAAGAGGAATCCTGACTTTCAATACCACGTGTTTGAAGAAAACACTTGCTGCTCCTATATCATGGCTTATTGATGTGAACAAAAGAGGTTGTCACAAGGGTTCAGGTAATAATGACTGGCCCTGATATCAAGGCAGTGTTTGATTCCTGTTGGCATCAAGGAGCATAACAAAACTGCACTTAATGGGAATCAGAGTAACCTCTCCAGTGTTTGGAGTCAAACATGGCTCAAAGGAAGATGTTCATCATCTCAGTCCTGGGTCACCTCTGTGAGAGTTCCTCAGGGTAGCTTCCTCTGTACAAACATCTTCAGCTGCTTCATCAATGTCTCCCCACCATAAGATCAGAAGTGGGGATGGTCACTGAAGGTTCCACAATGTTCAGAACATTTTGTCCCCCGTCAGCTCCTGATCTGGTCTATGTCTGTGTGCAGCAAGACCCAGACTCCATTCAGACTTGTGCTGTTAAAGGCTCCTTAACACTCATGTAACAGCACTGCCTGACACTGCACATTGCCACAGTAAAACAAGAGTTCATTCAGCACCTCACGCTGGTTTCACAGCAATATGAGGAAGTCGTTCAGCCCATTGACACTATTGGAGAAGAACAGGGAGAGCCCATTCAGTGCCTCCAGTATATTACTCAGGAAGGGAAGGAGTGTAATGTGATGGATCACACCAGAGCCCCTCGAAAATATTTGAAGGCGGTAGCCTAGATTCTAATGTTTTCTTATTTTAAAGGAAATGTAAAGTGTCTGTTCCAGATGCAATGTGACTGCCCAAACCACTCGGTGTGAAGCAAAACATCATCTACTTAAACACGAAAGATAAAATGAAACCAAAAGAAAGAGGAATTTAGAATAACGTAATTCTATTGGTCAGGTTAACAGAATAATTGATCTAGGAACTATTACTAATGAACTGTTCCAATATGGGAAAATCCCATAAACACAGCCCCTGGCAAAAAAGAATTTTCAGACTCAGATTGTCACAAACATTTCTCCAATCCTGTTGACTGTATCGGCACTGCCTCGTGCTCCCATGAGGAGGTTGAACAGTTCATCCACTTTACCAATACCTTCCACCCCGACCTCAAATTCACCTGGACCGTCTCAGACTCATCTCTCCCCTTCCTAGACCTTTCCATTTCTATCTCGGGCGACCGAAGCAACACAGAAATTTACTATAAACCGACCGACTCCCACAACTACCTAGATTACACCTCCTCCCACCCTGCCTCCTGTAAAAACGCCATCCCATATTCCCAATTCCTTCGTCTCCGCCACATCTACTCCCAGGAGGACCAGTTCCAAAACCGTACAACCCAGATGGCTTACTTCTTCAAAGACCGCAATGTCCCCCCAGATGTGGTCAACGATGCCCTCCACCGCATCTCCTCCACTTCCCGCTCCTCCGCCCTTGAGCCCCGCCCCTCCAACCGCCACCAGGACAGAACCCCACTAGTCCTCACCTACCACCCCACCAACCTCCATATACAGCGTATCATCCGCTGTCATTTCCACCACCTCCAAACGGACCCCACCACCAAGGATATATTTCCCTCCCCTCCCCTATCAGCGTTCCGAAAAGACCACTCCCTCCGTGACTCCCTCGTCAGGTCCACACCCCCCACCAACCCAACCTCCAAACCCGGCACCTTCGCCTGCAACCGCAAGAAATGTAAAACTTGCGCCCACACCTCCTCCCTTACTTCCCTCCAAGGCCCCAAGGGATACTTCCATATCTGCCACAAATTCACCTGCACGTCCACACGCATCCTTTATTGCATCCGCTGCACCCGATGTGGGCTCTTCTATATTGGGGAGACATGCCGCCTACTTGCGGAACATTTCAGAGAACACCTCTGGGACACCCGGACCAACCAACCCAACCAATCCGTGGCACAACACTTCAACTCCCCCTCCCACTTCATCAAGGACATGCAGGTCATTGGCCTCCTCCATCGCCAGACCATGGCAACATGACGGTTGGAGGAAAAGCGCCTCATCTTCCGCCTAGGAACCCTCCATCCACAAGGGTTGAACTCAGATTCCTCCAGTTTCCTCATCTCCCCTCCCCCCACCTTGTCTCATTCAAATCCCTCGAACTCAGCACCAGCTTCCTAACTTGCAATCTTCTTCCTGACGTCTCCGCTCCCACCCCGCTCTGGCCTATCACCCTCACCTTGACCTCCTTCCACCTATCGCATTTCCAACGCCCCTCCCCAAGTCCCGCCTCCCTACCTTTTATCTAAGCCTGCTTTCCTCATTCCTGAAGAAGGGCTTATGACCGAAACGTCGATTCTCCTGTTCCTTGGATGCTGCCTGACCTGCTGCGCTTTTCCAGCAACACATTTTCAGCTCTGATCTCCAGCATCTGCAGTCCTCACTTTCTCCTCAGAGTGGAGCATGGGTCCATTGCTGTTCGTTATCTATGATTTGGTTGAGAATGTACAAGGCATGATTAGTAAGTTTGCAGTTGACATTAAAATAAGTGGGATCGTGATCAGGAAGGAAGTCTACCAGTAAGGAAGTTTATCAGCAGGGCCTTAATCAGGTGTGGAAATGGGCCCAGAAATGGCAAATGGAATTTAATATAGAAGTGTGATGTCTTGCATTTTGGAAACTCAAATCAAGGTAGGAGTTTCATGGTGAATGGGAGGGCCTTAAGGTTTGCAGTGGGCAGAGAGACCTTGGTGTTCAGGTGCATGGTTCTCTGAGAGTGGAGTCACAGGTAGGCAGGGCAGTGAAGAATGCTTTTGGCACACACGCCTTCGTCAATCAGGGCACTGAGTATAGAAGTTGGGAATTTATGTTGCAGTTACATAGAACTTTGGTAAGGCCGCACATGGAGTCTTGTGTTCAGTTTTGTCACCTTGTTATAGGGAGGATGTTATTAAATTAGAAAGAGTACAGAAGCAATTTACAAGGACGTTGCCAGGACCCAATGGTCTGAGTTATAGGGAGAGGTTAGAGAAATTAGGACCTTTTCTTTAGCATGTAGGAGACTGAGGGGGGACCTTACAGATCTGTATAAGATCATGAGGGGTATGGATAGGGTTAATGCTCTCAATCGTTTGCCAAGATGTAGAGAATCGAGGACGAGAGGGGATCAGTTTAAGTTTAAAGGGGAAGGAATAAAAGGGAACCTGAGGGATCACTTCTTTACACAGAGGGCTGGTACACAGATGTGGTTGAGGAAGATTAACAACATTTCAAACGCATTTGGATAAATATGTGGATAGGAAAGGACTTGAAGGATATGGGCCAACTGCAGGGAAATGGGGATGACGTGGATGGACATTTACAAAGTGGAGTTGAACCAAACATGCAGAAAAGCTCGCCTCACCCCATAATCTGTTAAAATATGAACGACACACGTCTCCTACATTCCATTATTTAAACAAAAATAACAAGTTAGTTTCTGAACTTTAATGGTGAACACTAAACAGCAACTATTCACAAATACAAGCCCCTCTTTTCTTAACTGCTTACTATCTGACTCTAACTCTGTAAAAATATGCTGTTCCAACAACCCACATATTAAACATTACGATCTCAAGACCACATAGTCTCCATCTTCCCCGTTGTGTTCACTCTTCCAGCTGCTGATCTCCCTGGGTCATGTTTTGTTTACTGCAAGTAGGATTGACATGAACCTCTATCTTTGATATAGAGTGTCTGAGATGGTCAGTTAGCACTTCTGCTCTACAGCAGTTACTCTGTTGTTGGATGGCAGTGGCTCTCCCTCTAGTGTTCAAAATGTTGGGTTTATATACTGCCCATGATACAATAATTGTCATAATTTGATTGCTTTCCAGGTGTCCAAACAGTAATATTCAAATTCCGTTGGCTTCCGGTATCCTGAGCGTTATTTAAACACATTGATTGCATTTGAATGGCTGTCAAAATAGCAACCAAAACTCCGGTATCAATTTCCCAGCTAACTGTTACACTTGGAACAGTCTGACCTTTAGCTGGTATCTGTGGCTGTACTTTCTATTCAGCAAAACCCATTCTGTCTGAAAGTGACCAGACATGCTTTCGGCTTCATAACACCTTCCCTCTTCGGAGAAAAACATGAACCATCAGAATGAAAAGATGGCTTCATTTCTTTTCCTCTAATTCTTAATCCAATTTTTATGAAATACTAAAGTATTAATCTCAGTTATTCCATTCATATTAATTCTGCAAACATATATAACACTGGATTAAGTCACATTTTATCTACACTTCTTCCTTTAAATGCACGACAACACATCTGCTATAACATTTTTACGACCCACAGCATACCCATTTTGTCAGTTTAAAGTCAGTAACATAAGACTCCAATGAAATAGTCTCATATTTTGGTCTTTAAATATCCCCAAAAAATTCCAGAGAATTGTTGTTGTTGTCCACAACTGTCTCTGACAATTTGTTTGTCATACAAACATTAAATTACTGTCAGGCCAGTACTAAACTCAATCATTCTTTTTCAATGATGGAGATGTTGTATTTATTTCTAGTCGATATTGAGCTTTTTCAACAAGTAGCCAATTGGCCATTCAATTCCATCATCATCTTTCTGCATCAATATATCTCCGACACCGATATCCCTAGCATTAGACACAATTTTCAAAGGGTTTCAAAATATTTGGTGCAGACTAAGCCTGCTTTAAAATTCTCAGATGCCTGCTGGCATTGTTCTGTCCACCAAAATTCTTTGTTCTTATTTAATAAATCCATCAGTGGTGCCAATACGCTGCTGAAGTTTGCAACAAACTTCCGATTGAATCCGCTCAGTTCGAATAAATGAAGCACCTTTTTCTTCGAGGATGGTTGTGGAAATTCCTCAAAGCCCTTCGTCTTTGTGTTCCATGGGGTCAACCTTCCATGGCCAATGTAATGTCCCAGCAAGGTCCCCTCTGCCTTCGCGAATTCTGTTTTCTTTAAGTTTATTACCAAGTTTGCTTCTTGTAATCGTTCAACATGCTCCGTCAACTGTAAAATATGAGCTTTCAATCACTTGCTAAAGATCACTACATCATAAAGATAACCTGCACAATTTGTTCATCTGGCCACAACTCTGTTCCTGAGTCTTAAATGCGGCTGGAGCATTATTCATTCAGAAGACATACTCGATAACGTTTTTGTCATATCCAGTACCTTTACCAGATAGTTTAATTGACTCAACATTTTTTTTAAATTTGAAAACGGCCACTAAACCTGGCTTTGAAGGGATTTCCTACCACTGGTGGCAATACTAATACGTCATCCCCACCTGCTTTATTCTATGCTCTGCCCTCTTCAGATGCTGTTTAGTTAACTTACCTACTCAATGTAATCTCTCCCTCACCTTACATCCATAATCCAAGTGTGAGAACTCCGACTTCGGTCCTGTCAATTTGCATTTAATAAATTTCAAAGGACCTCTCACTTCATGTACGAATATTAACTCAAAGGAAGTAAACGGAGTAGATTTATTTGGGGCATCTTCGATGATGAGCAATTTAATGGGACACCTTTATCCCAATCATTTGGCCAATGCTGACAGTACGCTGTTAACATGGTCTTCAGTGTCTGATGCCAACTTTTCAATGCTCCCTGGGTTTCAGGATGGGACACACTTGATTTGAAGTGCTGTGTGCCGAAGCTATCCATGACTTCCTTAAACAGCTGAGCGGTAAAATGAGACCCTTGGTCTGACTGAATCTCTCTGGGTAGGCAACAGCGAGTAAAGAAAGCTACCAACCTCTCCACCTCCCGTTTTGCCTTAACACTCCGTAATGGAATTACCTCTGGAAATCTGGGAGACACATACATTACGGTCAGCAAATATCGGTTTCCACTTTTATTTTGGAATGGGGAGGTACACAATTAATCATAACCCACGTGCAAGGTTCTTCAAATTCAGGAATTGGCAAGAAAGGTGCTGGTTTTATTACCGCCTGTGACTTATCTACCATTTGGCATGTATGACATGTACAACAAAAATTAACCATGTCCTTGTGCATTCCAGGCCACTAGAAATGCTTCTGTACCTTAGCATGATTCTTCGGTAACCACCTGCATTTAGTTCGTGTGCTACCCATAACACAATCTGCTACTGGTAACATGATCTCGTGCACTTCGGCCCATTTCCCTTCTGAACTAACCTACCGTTTCTCTCCACGTTCAGGTGTTTTCCTGCACCATGACATCTAACAGGGTGTCAGGTAACTGAACATCAACTCCTTTGTCTTTGTCTTTTGTTTTTTCTTCATGCTGTAACTTATGACAGTGGGATCTTGTTAGTACACAGTGAGGAAACATTCCTGGGTATATTTCTTTTAACTCCTCAGTTCCCTAGTTTTCATTTGACTTCGGCACCACAAGGGATGTCTCTCCCACCTTGGATCCTGCTAAACCGTTCCCAAGAATAAACTGTATTCGTGGAACTGACAGTCTGTCACTCACTCTCACTGTTACTTACCCAATCTTGATTTGGAACTCCAACCTGATGTTTCTGTTCCCCAACCTTAATTTCTGTACCCATTCCACAAATTATCACGCTCTTGAATAACATGTCAGAAAGAGTTAAAATACTTCAATCTCTTATTATAGGGGCTGTGAGAAAGTGAGGACTGCAGATGCTGGCGATCAGAGTTGAAAACTGTGGGGCTGGAAAAGCACAGCAGGTCAGGCAACATCCGGGAGGCTGGAGTGTTGACATTTCAGGCACAAGTCCTTCATCAGGAAAGTGGGGGGTAAGGGAAGGAGAGGGGGGCAGAGAAATAAAAAGGAGGGTTGCGTGGAGCTGGGTGGAAGGTAGCTTGGAAGGTAATAGGTATATGCAGGTGGGGTATGGTGGTGATAGGTCGGAGAGGAGGGTGAAGTGGATAGGTGGTAGGACAGCTGGATCCCACAAACTATACAGCATCAACATCGACTTCACCAATTTCCAAATCTCCCCTCCCCAAACTCATCCCAGATCCATCCGTTCAAATTAGCACCGTCCTCTTGAACTGTCTTAATTGTCCATCTTCCTTCTCAACTATCGACTCCACCCTCCCCTCTGACATATCACTATCACTCCCACCTACATCTTCCTATAGCCTTCCCAGTGACCCTCCAGCCAGCCCAGCTCCTAGCCTCCTATTTATCTTTCAGCCCCCTTGTCCTCCCACCACATTTCGGACAATGGGTTTATGCCTGATATGTCGATTGTCCTGCTCTCCTGATGCTGCCTGATCTGTTGTGCTTTTCGGGCACCTCACTTCTCAACTATTAGAGACTGAGCAGATCCCGCATCTCACAAAATTTTAATTTCTTGTCCTTCCCCTTCCACCCTCCCCCGGCCCTTTCTGAGTAAAGTTTATCCACAGAGGTAAATTATTTTCAGAGATCAGGTACTAGCTCCGTACCTGGTCCTTGCCTCGGCTGTTCACTCTTCTGCAGCTCCTCGGCTCCACTTGGGGTCTCCTTTACCAGTGTCACTAATGCCACAGGCTTAGCCTCTTTTACCACATCTTTTCCCAAAGTGTCTTCCTTCAATACCCAGCACTGTGCATTCCAGTTTAGTGCAGTGAAAACACCTTTTTTTCCCAGTGCGTTTCTTAAACCATGGCACTGTAATTTTATGTGTTCTACTCCCTTAAAGTGAGAACACCTGAGACCTTTCACATCCTTTCAACCCCCTTGGGCTTCTTTTTTCACCTGTGCCAAACTATTGTCAGTGTGCTCTACTGTTCACTTTGTGGTGTAGGATCTCATTTTCTCCCAATGTCTGTCGCTGACCGGATGGAAATCCTCCCAGAAGCTAAATTCCATCTCATGCACCATATTTACCTGCCATTTCTGCCGCGCTTCTCCCTTCTTGAACTTTCTGTTCATTCACATGAATTCTGACCATCTCTGGAAGTGAGACTTTAAACTCCTCCAGCAGAATAATCTCCCTTCGAGCCTCACAGGTCTTATCTATTTTTAAGGCCAGCACCCATCTATAAAAATGACTGTGGTTAACTCTTTCAAATGCAACATAAGTCTGACCTGGTCTCGTCTCTATATTTCTGAACCTTTGTCTATATTCTTCTAGTACCAATTCATAACCACTCGAAAGAGCCCGGTTGACATCTGTATAATCTCTTGACCCTTCATCTGACAGCGCTGCACATACCTCACTAGCTGTGCCCACCTGCTTAGTCTGAACGAGCATTACCCACAAGTTCACTGGACACGTCATCTGCCGAGCCATTATTTCTTTCAAGTGAAATAAAAACAGGTTTTGACATTTTTCTCACCGAAACCTGGCAATGTATTAACATAGCTGTATACATCCCGACGTTCTCCCTTCATCTCTCTCCTGTTAATTTAACTTTCTTGTCTAATTCCCAACTTCTGAATTTCAAATTTTCTCTCTCTTTTTCCTCTTTCCCTTTCTCTTTGTTCTCCCTCTGTTTCCATCCTTTTTTTCATCTTCTAACTCCAGTTGCCATATTTGCAATTTAAGTTTTCCTAACTCTACTGCAGTTGCCTATTTCTCTGATACACCAAAGTGTTGACCATCTCCATTACAATTTCAGCTTTCCTTTTGTCCCTGGTTAAACCCAATTACAACCTATTTGCTAATTCGAAAAATATTCCTTCTTCTGTCTTTGCAAACTTCATTGGCAAATTTGGGAACCTCTTTAGTAATGTTAAAAGCCATTTCTCTCACTTAATTTAACCAACCACAACTTAACAAAACTAAATGCATTTTTCCACCTGTTTAATTTGAAGATCTAGGTCACTAATTGCCACCTGTTGGAATCTGCTGGGACCTTTTGTACCCCAAATCTGTTCAGGTCTGCACAAATCCCATACGGCCAGGCCCCAAACTGTTATGACATCAATATCGAACCCCTCTGTTAATTAAAGCCACACACCCAGAAAAGCTCACCTCACATCATAATCTGTTAAAACGTGGGTGACAGAGAACTCCTAAATTCCACTAATTAATGAAAAATAACAATTTATATGTATGCAAGTTAGCTCACTGAACTTGAAGGTGTGTTATCAGACGTTTCGTCATCATGACGAGATGACATTATCAGTGAGAGTGTCCGCTGAAATGCTGGTGATATGTCCCACCTCTCTATTTACATGTCTTGGTTTCTTAAGGTCGGTGATGTCATTTCCGGTTTTTCTATTCCAACAGAAGGTAGGTAGGAGCTAAATTGCTGTGTTTATTGATGGACGTCTGGTTAGAATGTCATTCCTCTAAGAACGTCCTTGCGTGTCTTAGTATGTGTGTGTGTTGTTCGTGTCAAAGTGGTGCCTTTCTTTGTCTGTATGTATGGAACATAATGATAGTGGGTCATGTCTTTTGGTGGCCAGTTGGTGTTCATGTATCCTGGTAGCACGACAACAGGACCATTCCAATGGCGGAAAAATGATTTTGTACACATTGTTTAATCAATATGTGTGTGCAGATATTTTTCATATGTGCACAACACATTCTAAATGAATAATGGAGACAGAGTTATCGAAAAATGATGCACATGATGTATAAAATTTACAAAACATGTTTGATGCTCATCTAAAGTGATTAGATTCGATTAGATTACATTACAGTGTGGAAACAGGCCCTTCGGCCCAACAAGTCCACACCGACCCGCCGAAGCGAAACCAACCCATACCCCTACATTTACCCCTTATCTAACACTACAGGCAATTTAGTATGGCCAATTCACCTGGCCCTGCACATCTTTGGACTGTGGGAGGAAACCGGAGCACCCGGAGGAAACCCACGCAGACACAGGGCGAACGTGCAAACTCCACACAGTCAGTCGCCTGAGGCGGGAATTGAACCCGGGTCTCTGGCGCTGTGAGGCAGCAGTGCTAACCACTGTGCCACCGTGCCGCCCACAAATATGTTCCCCTTTTCTCGATGTTCTCTCCTTTTCTGGAATTCTCTACTCTAATCTCTCATTCTTATCAGCATGTGTGTTATAAACAAAGAAGTCCTGCTTTTGAACTTCTTTCCGCACGCCCTGTAAGTATTTCGCAGGTTCCCGTCTCTATGACGAACTGTGTCATGTGTCCCGATGTGCACAATGACCTTTGGGTATTTACCCTGAAACTTCAGAATGTTCAGTAGCGCTCAGAGACACCCATTACCTGGTAGAAACACAGAAACATAGAAAAATACAGCGCAGTACAAGCCCTTTGGCCCTCGATGTTGCGCCGATCCAAGCCCACCTAACCTATACTAACCCACTATCCTCCATATGCCTATCCAATGCCTGTTTAAATGCCCATAAAGAGGGAGAGTCCACCACTGCTACTGGCAGGGCATTCCATGAACTTACGACTCGCTGAGTAAAGAATCTACCCCTAACATCTGTCCTATAACTACCTCCCCTTAATTTAAAGCCATGCCCCCTCATAATACCTGTCTCCATAAGTGGAAAAAGGTTCTCATTGTCAACCCCATCTAAACCCCTAATCATCTTGTACACCTCTATCAAGTCACCCCTAAACCTTCTTTTCTCCAATGAAAACAGCCCCAAGTGCTTCAGACTTTCCTCATACGATCTTCCTACCATACCAGGCAACATCCTGGTAAACCTCCTCTGCACCAGTTCCAGTGCCTCCACATCCTTCCTATAGTATGGGGACCAAAACTTCACACAATACTCCAGATGCAGCCGCACCAGTGTCTTATCCAACTGCAACATGACCTCAGGACTCCGGAACTCAATTTCTCGACCAATAAAAGCCAGTACGCCATATGCCTTCTTCACCGCACTATTTACCTGGGTGGCAACTTTCAAAGATTTGTGTACATGGACACCAAGATCCCTCTGCTCATCCACACTACCAAGTATCCGACCATTAGCCCAGTACTCCATCTTCTTGTTACTCTTACTAAAGTGAATCACTTCACACTTACCTACATTGAACTCCATTTGCCACCTTTCTGCCCAGCTCTGCAGCTTATCTACATCCCGCTGTAACCGGCCACATTTTTCCTTACTCTCAACAACTCCACTGACTTTCGTATCATCCGCAAACTTGCTCACCCAAACTTCTAGCCCCTACTCCAGGTCATTTATAAAAATGACAAGCAGCAATGGTCCCAGAACAGATCCTTGCGGAACACCGCTAGTAACTGCACTCCAAGATGAACCTTCACCGTCAACTACTTCCCTCTGTCTTCTTTCAGCCAGCCAATTCCTAATCCAAACCTCTAACGCACCCTCAATGCCATACCTCCGTATTTTTTGCAATAGCCTACCATGGGGAAACTTACGAAACACCTTATTAAAGTCCATATACACCACATCTACCGCTTTACCCTCGTTCACCTCCTTAGTCACCTTCTAAAGAATTCAGTGAGGTTTGTGAGGCACGACGTGCGCTTCACAAAACCGTGCTGACTATCCTTGATCACATTATTCCTATCCAGATGTTCATCAATCCTATCCCTTACAATTCTCTCTAAGACTTTGCCCACAACTTAAGTGATACTCACCGGCCTATAGTTACTAGGGCCTTTCCCTACTCCCCTTCTTGAACAAGGGAACCACATTTGCTATCCTCCATTCTTCTGGCACTATTCCTGTAGACAACGAGGACATTAAAATCAAGGCCAATGGCTCTGCAATCTCCTACCTTACTTCCCAGAGAGTCCTAGGATAAATGCCATCAGGCCCAGGGGACTTTTCTATTTTCACCCTTTCCAGAATTTCCAACACCTCTTCCCTACATACCCCTAAGCCATCCATTCTAATTAATTCTGACATAATATTCACATCGGCAACAATGTCCTGTTCCTGAGTGAATACTGATAAAAAGTATTCATTCAGTGTCTCCCCAATCTCTTCAGCCTCCACGCACAACTTTCCACTACTATCCTTGACTGGACCCATTCGTACCCTGGTCATTCTTTTATTCCTGACATACCTATAGAAAGCCTTTGGGTTTTCCCTAATCCTACCAACCAAGGACTTTTCATGTCCCCTCCTTGCTGCTCTTAGCTCTCTGTAGATCCTTCCTGGCTACCTTATAACTCTCCGTCGCTCCAATTGAACATTCACGCCTCATCTTTACATAGGCCACCCTCTTCCCTTTAACAAGGGATTCCAATTCCTTATTAAACCAAGGCTCCCTCACACGACCCTTTCCTCCCTGCCTGACAGGTACATACTTATCAAGGACAATCAATAGCTGCTCCTTGAACAAGCTCCACATATCGATTGTGCCCTTCCCTTGAAGCCGAATTTTCCAAGCCGCGCATCCTAAGTCATGCCTCACCGCATCATAATTTCCCTGCCCCCAGCTATAACTCTTGCCCTGCAGTGCACACTTATCCCTCTCCATCATTAGAGTAAAAGTCACCGAATTGTGATCACTGTCCCGAAAGTGCTCACCGACCTCGAATTTTAACACCTGGCCAGATTCGTTACCCAGAACCAAATCCAGTATGGCCTCACCTCTTGTTGGCCTGTCTACATATTGCGTCAGGAAAACCTCCTGCACACATTGGACAAACACCAACCCATCTAACGTACTCGAGCTATAGCTTTCCCAGTCAATATCTGGAAAGTTAAAGACCCCATAACAGCCACCCTATTACTTTCACTCTTCTCCTGAATCATCCTCGCAATCCTTTCCTCTACATCTCTAGGACTATTAGGAGCCCTGTAGAAAACTCCTAACAAGGTGACCTCACATTTCCTATTTCTAACCTCAGCCCAAACTACCTCAGATGCCGAGTCTTCATCCATCATCCTTTCCACCGATGTAATACTATCCTTGACAAGCAATGCCACACCTCCCCCTCTTTTACCCCCACCTCTGTCCTACTAAAACATTTAAACCCTGGCACCTGCAACAGCCATTCCTGTCCCTGTTCTACCCATGTCTCCGTAATAGCCACAACATCAAAATCCCAGGTACCAACCCACGCTGCAAGTTCACCTACCTTATTTCGTATACTTCTCGCATTGAAGTATACATACTTCAAGCCACCTTCTTGTTTACAGTCACCCTCCTTCGAGATTGATGCCATGTTCCTAACATCCCTTCACTCAAGGTCCTGCACCCTAAAGCTACAGTCCAGGTTCCCATGCCCCTGCAGAGTTAGTTTAAATCCCCCAAAGAGCACTAGCAAACCTCCCCCCCAAGAATACTGGTGCCCCTCAGATTCAGGTGTAGACAATCCTGTTTTTAGAGGTCCCACTTCCCCAGAAAGAACCCCAGTTATCCAGATACCGGAATCACTCCCTCCTGCACCATCCCTGTAGCCAGGCATTTAACTGTTCTCTCTCCCCATTCCTCGACTCTCTATCACGTGGCACGGGTAGCAAACCAGAGACAAAAAAACGTTTGTGCCAGCTCTGACCTTCCAATCTAGCTCCCTGAAAGTCTGCCTAACATCCTCAGCCCTCTTCCTACCTATGTCGTTGGTGCCAATGCGAACCACGACTTCGGGCTGCTCCCCCTCCCCCTTAAGGACCCTGAAACACGATCAGAGATGTCACGTACCCTTGCACCTGGGAGGCAACATACCAATCGTGAGTCTCTCTCGCCCCCGCAAAACCGCCTATCTGTGCCCCGAACTATCGAGTCCCCAATAAATATTGCTCTGCTTTTCTCCACCCTTCCCTTCTGAGCAACGGGGACAGGCTCCGTGCCAGAGGCCTGAACCCCATTGCTTACGCCTGGTAAGTCGTCCCCCCGACAAGTATCCAAAACTGTATACATGTTCTTGAGGGGAACGACCGCAGGGGGTCCCTGCACTGGCTGCTTCCTCCCAGTCCCCCTCACTGTCACCCATCTGTCTGCAATCTTTTGAGTTACTACTTCCCTAAAGCTCCGACATATGATCCCCTCTGCCTCCCGAATGATCCTAAGTTCATCCATCTCCAGCTCCAGTTCCCTAACACGGCCTTGGAGAAGCGGGAGATGGGTGCACTTCCTGCAAGTGTAATCAGCAGGGACGTCCATAGCATCCCTCACCTCAAACATGTTGCAAGAGGAACATTGCACTGCCTTCACTACCATCCCTCTAAAAGTAACCTTTAAAAAAACTAGGTCTAAAGAATAAAACAAGCAAAATTCAGCACTTACCTGCTTACCACAACGGCTCTTATTATTAGGTGAGAGGAGGAGGGATAGTGGGAAGCACTACCTCTGTAGTGCCTCGGGTTCCTCTCCTGCGCGCCTTTATTGGGAAAACCTACCCAGGTAAGCTTGCGCTACACCAGCTTCCGGATCCCCTCTGTGCTTTAAAACAAACTTTTAAATTTAAACCATTAAAAGAAAACTTAACCGCGACTACAAAGAGACATCGCCAAACATCCCTTACCTGCTCCGCCGAGACATTGAGACCTAGGCCTTGGAGCAGCGCGCCTTTATTGTGCCATTGTAACCCTCCTATATAGAACACAGAACATGGAATGATACAGCACACGACAGGCCCTTCGGCCCAAAATGATGTTCTGAAAATTTATCCTACTCTGAGATCAAACTATGATCTACGGACACTGCATTTTACTATCATCCATGTGCCTATCGAAAAGTTACTTTAATATCCCTAATGTCACTGACTCTACTACAATCACTGGCGGTGTATTCCATGAACCCACCACTCTCTATGTAAAGAATCTACCTCTGACAACTCCCCTGAACTTTCCTCCAATTACCTTTAAATTATGCCCCCAAGTGATAGCCATTTTCACAATAGGATAATTCTCTGGATATCCACTCTATCTCAGACTGTCATCATCTCGTACGCCTCTATCAAGTCACTTCTCATCTTCAATGAGAAAAGTCCTAACTCCCTCAACCTTTCTTCATAAAGCCTGACCTCCAGTCCAGGCAGCATGCTGATAAATCTCCTCTGCACCCTCTCTGAAACTTTCTCCCTCGCTCTTTGTGTGAGTGTGTACCTCTTGTGTATGTGTGTGTGTCTCTCCATTGCACTTTGTGTATATCCCCCTCATTGTATGATTGCATGTCCCCCCTCGCTGTGTGTGCGTGTGTGTGTGTGTACGTGCCCCCCCCTCACTGTATCTGTGTGTGTGTGTGTGTTCGTCCCTCCCTCGCTCTGTGTGTGTGTCTCTTGCAGTGTATGCGCATGTCCCACCCTCGCTTTGTGTGTGTGTGTCCCTCTGGCTGTGTGTGCGCGTGTCACTCCCTCGCTCTTTGTGTGTGTGTGCATCCCTTGTGTATGTGTGTGTGTGTCCCTCCATTGCACATTGTGTACATCCCCCTCACTGTATGATTGCATGTACCCCCTCGCTGTGTGTGCGTGTCCCTCCCTCACTGTGTGAGTGCATGTCCCCTCTCACTGTATGTGCGTATCCCCTCTCAATTCCTGTATACATGCCCTCCCCCTCGCCGTGTGTGTGCTTGTCCCTCCTTCCGTGTGTGTGTCTGTGTGTATGTAAAAGTGTGTCTCCCTCCCTCGCTGTGTGTGTGCGCGTCCTCCTCGCTTTTTGTGTGCGTATCCCCCTTCGCTGTATCTGTGTGTATGTCTCTCCCTCCCTCACTGTGTGTGTACGTGCCCCCCCTCACTGTATCTGTGTGAGTGTTCGTCCCTCCCTTGCTCTGTGTGTGTGTGTGTGTGTGTGTCCCTCCCTCGCTCTGTGTGTGTGTGTGTGTGTGTGTGTGTGTCCCTCCCTCGCTGTGTATGTGTGAGTTTCCCCTACTTGCTGTGTGTGGGTGGGTGTGTGTCCCTCTTGCTGTGCGTGGCCCTCCCTCACTGCATGTGCATGTGTCTCCACCTCGTTGTGTGTGCGCGTAGCCCTCTCTTGCTCTGTGTGTGTGTTTGTGTCTAACTCTCCCTCGCTGTGTGTGCATGTCCCTCCCTGGCTGTGTGTGCACGTGTCTCTCTCTCGTTGTGTGTGTTTCTGTTTGTGTGCCTGCGCATGTGCGTGTCTCTCCCTTGCTCTGTGTGTGTGTGTGTCCCTCTGGCTGTGTGCGCGCGTGTCACTCCCTCGCTCTTTGTGTGAGTGTGTACCTCTTGTGTATGTGTGTGTGTGTCTCTCCATTGCACTTTGTGTATATCCTCCTCACTGTGTGAGTGCATGTCCCCTCTCGCTGTGTGTGCGTGTCCCCTCTCAATTCCTGTATACATGCCCTCCCCCTCGCCATGTGTGTGCTTGTCCCTCCTTCCCTCTGTGTGTGTGTGTGTGTGTGTGTGTGTGTGTCTTCCTTGCTGTGTATGAGCGTGTCCCTCCTTCGCTTTGTGTGTTTGTGTATGTTCCTCCCTTGCTGTGTGTGCATGTCCTTCCCTCGCTGTGTTTGCGTGTCCCTCCCTCGTTCTGAGTGTTTGTATGTGTGTATATGTCCCTTCCTCGCTGTGTGTGCGTGTTCTTTCCTCAGTGAGTGTGTGTGTGTGTGTGTGTGCGCGCGCGTGTGTGTCCCTCCTCGCTGTGTGTGTGTCCCCCTCCCTCGGTGTGTGTGTGCGTGTCACCCCTCGCTGTATCTCTGTGTGTGTGTGTCCCTCCCTCGCAGTGTGGGTGTGTGTGTGTGTGTGTCCCTCCATCGCTGTGTGTGTATGTGCGCGTGTCCCTCCATCGCTGTGTGTGTGTCCCTCTTGCTGTGCATTTGTGTGTGTGGCCCTCCCTCGCTGTGTGTGCATGTGTCTCCTCCTCGCTGTGTGTGCGCGTGTCCCTCTCGCTGTGTGTGTGTGTGTGTCCCTCTCACTGTGTGTGTCTGTGTTTGTGTGCTTCCTCATGCGCGTGTCCCTCCCTCGCTGTCGGTGTGTGTATGTGTCCCTCCCTCGCTCTGTGTGTGTGTATGTGTGTTCCTCCCTCGCTCTGTCTGTGTGCATGTGTGTCCCACCCTCGCTCTGTTGTGTGTGTGGTCCCACCCTCGCTGTCTGTGTGTGCGTGTCCCTCCCTTGCTGTGTGTGTGTGCGTGTTCTTCCCTCGCTGTGTATGTGTACGTTACCCCCTTGCTCTATGTGTGTGTGTCCCCCTCTTGCTGTGCGTGTGTGTGTGGCCCTCCCTCGCTGTGTGTGCGCGTGTCCCTGTCTTGCTGTCTGTGTTTGTGTTTGTGTGTGTCCATGTCCCTCACTGGCTGTGTGTGTGCGTGCCCCTCTCTCGCTGTGTGTCTGTGTTTGTGTGCTTGCGTATGTGCGTGTTCTTCCCTCGCTGTGTGTACGTGTCCCCCTCTTGCTGTGAGTATGTGTGTCCCTCTTACAGTGTTTGTGAGTGTCCTTCCTTCGTGCTGTGTGTGTGTGTGTGTGTGTATATGCATGTGTGTCCCTCCCTCACTGTTTATGTGTCAGTTTCCTTCCCTGTATGTGTGTGTGTGTGTATGTGTGCTAGTCTTGCTGTGCGTGTGTGTGTGTGTGTGGCCTTCCCTCACTCTGTGTGCATGTGTCTCCCCCTTGCTGTTTGTGCGCGTGTCCCTCTCTTGCTCTGTGTGTGTGTGTGTGTGTATTTTTGCGTGTGTCCATGTCCCTCCCTGGCGATGTGTGTGCGTGTCCCTCCCTCGCTGTGTGTCTGTGTTTGTGTGCTTGAGCATGTGCGTGTCCCTCCCTCGCTGTGTGTGTGTGTGCGTGTCCTTCCCTCGCTGTGTGTGCGTGTCCCCTCTTGCTGTGAGTTTGTGACCCTTTTACAGTGTATGTGAGTGTCCTTCCTTTGCTGCGTGTGTGTGGATATGTGTGTCACTCCCACATTGTGTGTGTGTCCCTCCCTTGCTGTGTGTCTGCGTGTATGTGTGCGTGTCCCTCCCTCGCTTTGTGCATGTGTGTGTGCGCGTGTCACTCCGTCGCTCTGTGAGTGTGTGTCCGTACCTTGTGTGTGTGTGTGTGTGTCCCTCCCTTACTCTTTGTGCATATCCCCACCATTGTGTGTCCACATCGCCCCTCGCTGTATGAGTGCCTGCCCGCCTTGCTGTGTGTGCGTGTGCCCCTCCCTCGCCATGTCTGTGCGTGTCCCCTCTCGCTGTGTGTGTGTGCCCCCTCTCAATTTCGGTGCACATGCCCTCCCCCTCGCCGTGTGTCTGCGTGTCACTCTTTCCCTGTGTGTGTGCATATCCCTCCCTTGCTATTTATGTGCGTGGCCCTCTCTCGCTCTGTGTGTTTGTGTATATCCCTCCCTCGCTTTGTGTGTGTGTCCGTCCCTTGAGTGTGTGATTGCGTGACCACCTTGCTGTGTGCGTGTGTCCCACCCTTGCCATGTCTGTGTGTCCCCTCTCGCTGTGTGTGTGTGCCCCCTCTCAATTTCTGTACACATGCCCTCCCCCTCGACATGTGTGTGTTTGTCCCTCCTTCACAGTGTGTACATGTCCCTCCCTTGCAGTGTATGTGCGTGTCCCTCCTTCACTGTGTGTTTGCGTGTATTCCCCTCCCCGTAAGTGTGTGTGTTTGTCCCTCCCTCGCTGTGTGTGCATGTCCTTCCCTCACTGTGTGTGTGTGTGTGTGTGTCCCTTCGCTGCGTGTCTGTGCGTGTCCCTCCCTCGCTGTGTGTGCGCGTGTCCCTCCCTCGCTGTGTCTATGTGTTCCCCTTCGCTGCGTGTCTGTGCGTGTCCCTCCCTCGCTGTGTGTGTGTCCCTCCCTCGCTGTGTGTGTGTGTGTGTGTGTGTGTGTGTGCATGTCCTTCCCTCACTGTGTGTCTGCGTGTATCCCCCTCACTGTGTGCGTATGCATGCCCCCCTTTGCTATGTGTGTCCATGTCCCTCCCTCGCTGTGTGAGTGTGTGTCCCTCCCTCGCTGTGTGAGTGTGTGTCCCTCCCTCGCTGTGTGAGTGCGTGTCCCTCCCTCACTCTGTGTGTGTGTGTGTGTGTGTGTGTGTGTGTGTCCCTCCCTCGCTGTGTGAGTGTGTGTCCCTCCCTCGCTGTGTGAGTGTGTGTCCCTCCCTCGCTGTGTGAGTGCGTGTCCCTCCCTCGCTCTGTGTGTGTGTGTGTGTGTGTGTGTGTGTTTGTCCCTCCCTCGCTGTATGTGTGTGTGTCCCAGCCTTGCTACGTGTGTGCGTGTCCCTCCCTCGCTTTATGTGTGTGTGTCCCTCCCTCACTGCGTGAGTCCCTCCCTCGATTTGCGTGTGTGTCCCTCCCTCTCTGTATGTCAGCGTGTATCCCCCTCACTGTGTGTGCGTGCATGTCCTTTCCTCGCTGTGTGTCTGCGTGTATCCCCCTCACTGTGTGTGTGTGTGTGTGCATGTCCTTCCCTCGCTGTGTGTCTGCGTATATCCCCCTCACTGTGTGTGTATGCATGTCCTTCCCTCGCTGTGTGTCTGTGGGTATCTCCCTCACTGTGTGTGTGTGTGTGTGTGTGTGTGTGTGTGTGTGTGTGTCCAATATTTGCACCATCAGTGGTTTGGCGATCATAAATTGACTGTGGTATTCATGAATGTGTGGTTTAAGTAAATTCATCACGAGAAATGCAGGGTTTAATGTACAGGTCAAGGGGTGGGTCTGGGTAGGATGCTCTTCAGAGGTTTGGAATGGACTGGTTGGGCCGAATGGCCTGGTTACACACGATGGCGATTCTATTCAGGTTATTGTCCAGGCCTGTCAACCATCCCCGTCTCTTACACCTGGCCTGATCCCCAATGTTCTCCTTAACACTGTGATCTTCTCCAGACTCTAAAACACTCCTTGGCGATGTAAGCTTCTCCAGTCCTTGCAAAGATCGATATGTCCGTCACCTCTTCCTGCTTTTCGAACCCTCCCTATAACTATTACCATTTGGTACAGCACTCCCAATCATTGTTCCTTCTTGAAACTCCCATAAACATGTGAAAACTCATCTGGACTGTCTCAACTTTATGGGCGGCACGGTGGCATAGTGGTTAGCACTGCTGCTTCACAGCGCCAGAGACCCGGGTTCAATACCCGCCTCAGGCGACTGACTGTGTGGAGTTTGCACGTTCTCCCCGTGTCTGCGTGGGTTTCCTCCGTGTGCTCCGGTTTCCTCCCACAGTCTAAAGATGTGCAGGTCAGGTGAATTGGCCATGCTAAATTGCCCATAGTGTTAGGTAAGGGGTAAATGTAGGGGCATGGGTGGGTTGCGCTTCAGTGGGGCGGTGTGGACTTGTTGGGCCAAAGGGCCTGTTTCCACACTGTAAGTAATCTAATCTAATCTAAAATTTCCCTTTGACAGTTACGTGCTGAGACCTGCTCTATATCAGTGAAGTAATTAACTCTTGGCAACACTCACTGTTATAACCTCCCTCCAGCCTTACAGCACTGAGGATCTGAAGAAGCTCTTTTCAACCCGACAGCCATCTCTGTGTCTGTAATCTCCTCCACTCCCCATAATACATTCTCTCTGAGCTCCTCTGTAGTCCACTAAACACTCCCTAACACTGTCTGTATCATTGTAACCTTCTCCAAAAACACAACCTTCTCTATCTGTGTAAATCCCTCCACCGGTCCCTATCCCTCTCAGTTCCGTCTAACAATACAACCCTCCATGTCTGTGTATTCACCTTCAGTCCCTACTCACCTCCCTATCTGTGTAGCCTTCTCCATGCATTTTTGCTTCAGTCTCTTCAACTGTCCCTGTCAGTGTAACCTCTTCCAGACGCGAAAACCCTCCTCTTTTTGACTTACTCAGACCACACAACCCTCACTATCTATAACCTACTCCTGTCTGAGAAACCTACCTCTGCAAATTGCTCCAACTCTTCAACTCTCCATAAGCACTTACATCCCTCCCTATCTACCAAGTCTCTTCAAGTCCCTAAACACCAACAGTCTGTGGAGACTCGACCACCATCCCTATCAGTGTAACCTCTCAGGTCTCTGCAGTAATCCTGATCTGTCGAACTCACTCCATGCCTGTGCCTCTCCTAATCCAGTCCCTACAAAACCTACTATCTATTTAACACCCACCTGTCACTATCACCCCCATGTCAATGTAAGCTCCTCCTGTGTCTCCACCATCTACCCATCTTCATAACCTTGTCCAGCTCTTACACCACTATCTGTTTAAACGTCACCCTCCCTACAACTTCCTCCTGTTTGTGCTATGCTCCCTTATCTGTGAAACTGTTTCTGACCAAAATTGTTATCCCAGTCTCTGAAAAGTAATCTAGATTCCACAGCCTGCATAATCCCCAGAACCTAAGCCTTCCTATGTCTATAAACATCTTCAGTCACGACTACCCTGCATATCTCTGTTTGTTCTTCCAGTCGATACAAACAACTTTATCTCTGTAATCTGCTCAGCTCCCTAAAACAGTCCCAGTCTGTGATCCAGCCCTGGTCTACAAACATCGTGATCCCTGTAAACTTCTCCATCCCTCCCAACATTCTCATCTCCATGAGCCCGTCAGCCCTACAGCTCTCTACATTTCTGTAACCTCCTGTGGGTCTATGGTCCTCCATCCCTGTGAAACCACCTCCAGTCCCCACATCCCTCCCAATCTGGGTCCTCTGCTCCAGATCAGACCATTGCTGTCTCTGTAAACACCTCCACTCCTGACAACTCTTCCCATTTGTGTAACCTCGTTCAGACCCCATACTCTCCAGCTTCCTGAATCCTCTTTCTGCATTGCAACCAAAACCACATGTTTATGTAATATTCACCAGTGCTTACACCCTCCCCAACTCAGTAACCACTTGCAGCCCTAACAAAACACCTAAACTGTGAAACCTCTCATTTCCCTACAATACTCCCTCTCTCCCTCCCTCCTCAAATGTCTTCATCACCATGAAACCTCACAATCAGTGAAGCCTCCTTTTGGTACTGCAACCCTCCTCCTAATGTCTGCAACATCCTCCTGTCCTGATATCCCTCCCTGACTTTGTAACCCCCACCACCCTGCAGTGCCCTCTGGGGAACATGGCAGAGGAGGGAAGATTTGTAAAGTCAGAGCCATGTTACGGAGGGAGAATTCTGGGAATTACAGATTTGGTCGAATGTCTGTGAAGTGCAGATTATTGGCGAGGACTCTAAAGACAGGATTTATGACTACCTGGAAAAGCATAGTTAAATTAGAGACAGTCAGCATGGGTTTGTGAGGGGTCAGGTCATGCCTCACAAACCTTATTGAATTCTTTGAGGCTATGGCAGAATATGTTGATGGCTCATTCAGAAAAGAAGGAAAATTGGGATACAGGGAAATCTGTCTGTCTGGATACAGGATTGGATGGCCTAGAGAAGACAGAGGGTGGCACCAGATGGACAGTATTGAGCCTGGGGCTCAGTGACCAGTGGTGTTCTGTAACAATCGGCTCTGGGACTCTGCTCTTTGTGATTTTTGTAAATGACTTGGATGTGGATGTTGGAGAGTGGGTTAGTAAGTTTGCCAATCACATGAAGGTTGGTGGAGTGGTGGGGAATGTGGAGGGCTGTTGTAGGTTGCAATGGGACATTGACAGGACGCAGAGCTGGGCTGGAAGTGGCAGATGGAGTCCAATCTGGAAAAGTGTGAAGTGATTCATTCTGGAAGGTCGAATTTGAATACAGGGTGAAAGGCAGAATACTTGGCAGTGCGGAGGAACAGAGAGATAATGGGGTCCTTATCCATCGATCCCTCAAAATCGCCACGCACGTTGGTAGGGTTGTTAAAAAGGCATATGTTGTGTTAGCTCCCCTTAGAAGGGGATTGACTGGAAGAGCTGTGAGGTTTTACCGCATCTTTATAGCGTCCTGGTGAGACCACACTTGGAATATTGTGTTCAGTTCTGGTCCCCTGTTTACAGGAAGGCTGTGCACGTTTTAGAGAGCGTACACAGGAGATTTACCAGGATGCTGTCTGTAATGGAGGGCAGTTCTTACGAGGAAAGGTTGAGGGAGCTAAGGCCTTTTTCATTGGAGTGAAGAAGGGGGCGGGGTGACTTTGTGGAGGTGAACAAGATGATGAGAGGCACAGAGTGAGTGAATAGTCAGAGACTTTTCCTCCTATGGCATAAATGGCTATTACAAGGGGGTGTAATTTTAAGGTGAAGAGAGGATGGATAAGAGGATAGAGAATGGTAGGTGGTTGGATGGACTGCCAATGGTGGTAGTAACATTAGAGACATTTGGGACATTTAATAGACTCTTGGACAGACACATGGATAATAGTAAAACGAAGGGTATGTAGGTTAGTTTGATCTTATAGTCGGGTAAAAGGTTGGCATGAAATCATTGCTGAAGGGTCTTGGGCTGAACTGTTCTGTGTTCTATGTTCTGTCTGGTAAACTGGGAAATAAGCTCAGATCATTGCAAAAAGGATATGGCATTCAGGAGAAGCTAGTGAACAGGATACAACATTTGCTTGATGGTTGTAGACAGAGAGTGGTGGGAGACATGTTGTTTTTCTGACTGGAGGCATGTGACCAGCGGTGTAGGGGGTCCACTGGTGGTTGTCATTTGGATAAATGGTTTGGATGGGAATATTGGTTTCCTGGTAAGTAAGGTTTGTGGGTGACACTGACATTGGTGGCAATGTGGACAGTGAAGAAGGTTATCTATGATACAACAGGATGAACAGTACTGCTGGGATAGTGGGCTGAAGAATAGCAGATCGAGTTTAATTAGATAAAGGTGAGGTGTTCCATTTTGGTGAAACAAACCAGGGTGGGACTTATAGAGTTAATGATCGGGCCCTGGGTAGTGTTGTCAGTCAGTGACCCAGGTACACAGTTCTTTGAATGTGGTGTCACAGGTAGACAGGCTGGTGAAGCAGGCATTTGGGATGGTTACCTTCATTGGGTAGAGCATTAAGAGTAAGAGCTGGGATGTCATGTTGTGGCTGTAAAAGACATTGGTGGGGCCACCATTAAAACATTGTTGATCAGTAGGAAGAACTCATCTAGTTCACTAACCTCCTTTAGGAGGGACATCAAATATACTAACCTGGTCTGGCCGACATTTGACTTCAGACCCACAGCAATATGGCTGACTCTGAGCTGCCCTCTCAGTAATTAGCAGAGGGGTCAAAGAACGTTGTTCCAGGCAGTGACACCCACATCTCATGAATGAATAAATAAAAATACCTATGTCCCTCCCTCCCTCTGCAAACCCCTCCAGATGCAGCAATCCGTCCTGGCTTTGTAACACCCTGACCACTCTCTGTAACACTCTCACCACATCCAGCACCTTCCCCTCTCCCTGTTCCTATTGTGTCAATGAACCCTGACCGTGGCTCCCCTTCCCACAGCCCTCCTCCTGCGAGCAGACCCATTGCAATCCATTAACATTTACTCCTAAAACACTCTCTCACTTCAGGATTTTAAGTACTCTTTGGTGATCCTCTCAGCCTCATGACCTAGTATGATTCCTTTTGTCCTGAGTGAGGGACCAGTGGGAATTTCTTGCTGAGGTTTTTACTGTTTCAATGGAATGTCCTTTTGTTGAGTATTTTGCACTGTCCCTTCAAATGTTTTCCACTGTTCATTTACAGGCACATATTTCAGTCTGTTCAGCCTGTTTACTTTGGTCAGTTCTCCTCTCAAATCCATGTAATTGGCTATTTTTGTTTCTAGTTGTCGCTTGTCCTTTCTGTGATTCACTTTAAAACTTTAAATTTATTTAAACTGCACTTTATCACAATTTCCCGAAGGATCTCTGCAGGTGACATTACTCATCCACTGAGTTTCATCACACGGTCGCTCTGAGATAGTTATGTCCCTTAACAGTTGCACAATGTGTTTTTCAAAGAAACACTGAAAAAAAAAATTAACCAAGATCCTCTTCCAATATTAATATTGACCGTGTGATTGTCCCAGATTATACAAATATAGAAGTTTTCCAAAATTATCACAATGCCTTTGTTAAAAAAATCCAATGAGTTCCTGTGTAATGCAGTGATGAGCAATGGAATACTGTTCAGTGGCTTAAACTGTTCTGCTGCTTGTGTCCTAAGTAGTAGCCAGAATTTACATTCAGACTGACTCTACTTCATGATCTGAGGCCAAATGCTTTCTCTGTAATGCCTTTGTTAACCATTATTGTTAGTGTTACCCATTTTGCCTGAGTTTGCACAAGATTACGAACCACTGAATATTTCTGTTCACCCTGTATCCATGTCTCCCTGGTGTCTAAATCTCTTTTATCTCTGTGTCACAAATCCATCGACCTTATTGCAGCAACGTTGTCCATTCAAATAAAAACATTATATACTCTCTACCACAATGTTCTGTCACAAATCTATTTGCTGATGTACAGTTTTAGTTAAACTCTGTCCCATCCTGTTCCTTTCTGCTTGTCTTCAGCCACATTCCCGTGCTGTTCCATTGCTTCACCTTTTCCCTTTGGATTTGGAAAGCTCCTTTCACCTGCATCCTCTCTGTCAGTTTAATGCCCTGTCCATAAACCTAGGGACATGATTGGCCAGGACACTGGTCCCAGCACAGTTCCAGGGGGACCATCCTAATAGATGTTTTTTTAAAAATCAGTTATGGCCTGTGGGTGTCTCTGGCTGACCAGCCTTTCTTGCCCAGACCTAGAAGCCCTTGAACTGAGTAACTTGCTCGGCCATTTCAGAGGGTATTTGAGAGGCAAACACTTTGCTGTGGGGATGTCGTGCAGGCCACGTCACGATGGGCAGATGTCCTTCTCTAAAGGACAAGTGTTTGGATTTGTTGTACATCAGTCATGGTTTCATACTTATTTGTGGATTGTTAATTATTATTTTTAAAATTATTGATTTCAAATGTCTCCTTTTCAGAAGGCGGGATTCAATCCTCTCTCCCCTGAACATTAGCTGAGGTTTTGGATACATTCTCTCGCAATAATACCACTAGGCCATTACTTCACCTGCTCACTGGGTGCTCATCCCTGAGCATTGATACCAGGGCATCATGAAGCTAAACCCATACTTCCGACACAATTGTGTGATTCTGACATCTTCCAGCAATCTGGGACTATTACTTAATATCGCTCCATTTTCCAAATCTCTGTGGGACTCAGTGCCATTCTCGATGTGTAACCCTCACTGCATCTGTTTAACTTCCCATTCTGTCTATTTCTCTGTCTCCTGTAGGTACTCAGGAAAGTCCTGACTCAATAGCCTTCCCAGCTGCGTGGTAGATCGTCCATCACCTCATTGAACACAGATGGTCTGCCAGAGACAGACAAAGGGAAAGGAGATCTGGATCCTTCAATAAATCCTGTAGTGAGGTAAGGTCACCCACAGTGCACAGAGCAAAGAACAATGAGAGGGCCCCAAACATCTGTAAACACAACATGACATAGATACAGTGCTGGAGGGGGAGCACAGTACACACACAGACCCCAGGCTCAATCACCACCCCAATGTAAGTTCTGTTATATTAAAACTCACTACTCTGCAACAGTGTATCTATGGCATGTCTTGTGGTCCAGTGTCTTCAATAATTTTTAATTCCTATAACAGATCCTATCGCTGTAACCTCCTCCCTTCCCAGTAGTACCTCCACATATTTGAAATGTACTGCATTCCAGACGACCATCCCTATCCCTGTAACTTGCTTCAGTGTCTATAACATGCCTTATCTCGGTCGTCTCCTCCTCCAATAAGGTAAAAACAAGGACTGCAGAAACCAGAGTCTAGATTAGAGTGGTGCTGGAAAAGCACGGCAGGTCAGGCAGCATCCGAGGAGCAGGAAAGTCGACATTTCGGGCAAAAGCCCTTCATCAGGAACAGAGGCCGGGAGCCTGCAGAGTGGGGAAATAAATGAGAGAGGGGTGGGGATGGGGAGAAAGTAGCATAGAGTAGAATAGGTGAATGGGGTGGGGAAGAAGGTGATAGGTCAGAGTGGAGGATGGGGGAAGGTAGCAAAGAGTACAATGGGTAAATGGGGGTGAGGATGGGCGTGATAGGTCAGAGAGGAGGGTGGAATGGATAGGTGGGAAGGGAGATAGGCCATTAGGACAGGTCATGAGGGCGGTTCTGAGCTGGAAGGCTGGAGGTGGGGTGAGATGGGGGAAGGGGAAATGAGGAAACTGGTGAAGTCCACATTGATGCCCTGGGGTTGAAGTGTTCCGAGGCAGAAGGTGAGGCGTTCTTCCTCCAGGCGTCGGATGGTGAGGAAGTGGCGGTGGAGGAAGCCCAGGACCTCCATGTCCTCGGCAGAGTGGGAGGGTGAGTTGAAATGTTGGGTCACGGGGCGGTGGGGTTGATTGGTGCGGGTGTACCAGAAATGTTCCCTAAAGTGCTCTGCTAGGAGGTGTCCAGTCTCCCCAATGTAGAGGAGACCGCATCGGGAGCAAAGGATACAATAAATGATATTGGTGGGTGTGCAGGTAAAACGTTTATGGATGTGGAAGGCTCCTTTGGTGCCTTGGATGGTGGTGAGGGGAGAGGTGTGGGCGCAGGTTTTACAGTTCCTGCGGTGGCAGGGGAAAGTGCCAGGATGGGAGGGTGGGTTTTTGGGGGGCGTGGACCTGACCAGGTAGTCACGGAGGGAATGATCTTTGCGGAAAGTGGGGAGGGGTGGGGAGGGAAATATATCCCTGGTGGTGGTGTCCGTTTGGAGGTGGCGGAAATGTCGGCGGATGATTTGGTTTATGCGAAGGTTGGTAGGGTGGAAGGTGAGCACCAGGGGCGTTCTGTCCTTGTTACGGTTGGAGGGGTGGGGTCTGAGGGTGGAGGTGCGGGATGTGGACGAGATGGGTTGGAGGGCATCTTTTACCACTTGGGAAGGGAAATTGCGGTCTCTAAAGAAGGAGGCTATCTGGTGTGTTCTGTGGTGGAACTGGCCCTCCTGGGAGCAGGTACGGTGGAGGCGGAGGATTTGGGAATAGGGGTTGGGAATTTTGCAGGCAGTAAGGTGGGAAGATGTGTAATCTAGGTAGCTGTAGGAGTCGGTCGGTTTGTAAAAAATGTTGGTGTCAAGTCGGTTGTCATTAATGGGGATTGAGACGTCCAGGAAGGGGAGGGAGGTGTCTGAGATGGTCCAGGTAAATTTAAGGTCAGGGTGGAATGTGTTGGTGAAGTTGATGAATTACTCAAACTCCTCGAGGGAGCACGAGGTGGTGCCAATACAGTCATCAATGTTGCGGAGGAAGACGTGGGGAGTGGTGCTATTGTAACTACGGAAGATGGATTGTTCTACGTAGCCAACAAAGAGACAGGCACAGCTGGGACCCATACGGGGGCCCATGGCTACCCCTTTGGTCTGGAAGAAGTGGGAGGATTTGAAGGAAAAATTGTTAAGGGTGAGGACAAGTTCAGCCAAACGAATGAGAGTATCGGTGTCAGAGTACTGTTGTGAACGTCGGGAGATAAAGAAATGAAGGGCTTGGAGGTCCTGGTCATGGTGGATGGAGGTGTAGAGGGATTGGGTATCCATGGTGAAGATGAGGCGTTGGGTGCCAGGGAAACGGAAGTCTTGGAGGAGTGGAGGGTGTGAGTGGTGTCTCGAACGTATGTGGGGAGTTCCTGGACTGGGGGATAGGACAATGTCGAGGTAGGTAGACATGAGTTCGGTGGGGTAGGAGCATGCTGAGACAATGGGTCGGCCAGGGTGGTCAGGCTTGTGGATCTTGGGAAGGAGGTAGAACCGGGCAGTGGGGGATCCCGGACAATGAGGTTGGAAGCTGTGGGTGGGAGATCTCCTCCTGAGGTGATGAGGTTCTGTATGCTCTGGGAGATGACGGTTTGGTGATGGGAGGTGGGTCATGGTAGTGGGGGTGGTAGGAGGAAGTGTCTTTGAGTTGGCATCATGGATTCAGCGGTGTAGAGGTCAGTGCACCCGACTACCACTGCACCCCCTTTATCTGCTGGTTTGATGGTGAGGTCGGTATTGGAGCAGAGGAAGTGGAGAGCTGCACGTTGTGAGGGTGAGAGGTTGGAGTGTGGGATGGGGTAGATAGGTTGAGGCGGTTAACGTCTCGGTGGAAGTTGGAAATGAAGAAATCGAAGGCAGGTAATAGGCCAGCGCGGGGTGTCCAGGTGGATGGAGTGTATTGGAGGCTGGCAAAGGGGTCCTCAGAAAATAGGCGGGAGTCTTCATTGTAAAGATAAGCTCTGAGGCGGAGGTTGTGGAAGAAGTGTTCGATGTCACGGCGTGTATTAAATTAATTGATGTGTGGACGGACGGGGATAAAGGTGAGGCCTTTGCTGAGGACTGATCATTCGTCCTCAGTGAGGGGGAGGTCAGGGGAATGGTGAAAACTCGGCAGGACTGGGAGCTGGGACCAGGCGTAGGTGTGGAGCTGGGGGAGGCGATGGAGCCTGTAACTGGAGTGGTGTGGTGATATGGGGAATGGGGATGGAGTTATGAGCAGGGGCGGTGTTCCCCTCAGGGTTCTGGGGGCAGGGATGGTGACGGTGGGACCTGGGGTTGGTGTCAGCAGAATGCAGGTGAGTGGCATTGGTGGGGGCGGATGTGATGGCAAACACGGCAGTGGGGTGGGAGTCACTGAGTGAGTGACATCAGCGATGATGTGAGGGGCGGAAGTGATGTCACTTGTGGTGTATGAGGACTTGTGAGGGGCGGAAATGGCATTTACTTTATTTTAACCAATAATTTCCTGTCACAAATCTGTTTGACAATGTCGTATTTTAATTAAACTCAGTCCCTTACTGTTTCTTTCTTTTGGTCTTCATTCACATCTCCATGGTGTTCCAATATTTCAATCTTGGGAATTTCCATTCACCTCAGACCTGTCCCCCTCCTCATCTGTGTCCATTTATAGCACACTGCATAATCTGGTACCAAAGGAGCCTATCCCAATAAAATAGCTCAGTCCTCCCTGAGTACTGGTAGCAGTGCTCACTGGTCAGAACCACTTCTGATGATACTATTGTGTGATTGTGATACATTCCTGCACTCTGCTGATATCACTGTCTCTCTCCATGTGATATCCCTCACTGTGTGGGGCTAATTGCTGCCTCTGTCAGTGTCTTTCACTCTTGCAGCTACTCCAGATCCTGAGCCAACAGCATTCTCCACTCCAGAGGGAAGCAACTGCACAGGCCATGGATGGAGACTGGGAATTTCCAGATCTCTGTGGGACTCAGTGCCATTCTCCATGTGTAACCTTCATTGCATTAGTCTAATTTCCCATTCTGTCTACTTCTCTGTCATTGAGAGACAAACACTTTGCTGTGGGTATTTTGTGCAGACCAAGTGAGGATAGGCAGATGTCCTTCTCGAAATGACAAGTGTTTGTACTTTTTGTACACCAGCAATTGTCTCATAGTTATTTATGGATTATTAATTATTATCTTTAAAAGTATTGTTTTCAAATTCGCCCATTTCTGATGGTGGGATTCAAACTTGTCTCCCCTGAACATTAGCTGAGGTTTTGGATACATGCTCTAGCAATAATGCCACTAGGCCATCAATTCGCCTACTGACAGATTGGTCATTCCTGACCAGTTATACCATCATGAAGCAGAACCCCTTCTTCCACACAATTGTTTGATTCTGAAGCCTTCTGACATGATTGTTTGAGCCTGATACCTTCCAGCACTCTGGTGATATCACACAGTTTCTCTCCATGTGGTATCCCTCACTGTGTGGGTCTAATTGCTGCCTCTGTCAATGCCCCTCGCTCTTATAGTTACTCCAGATCCTGAGCCAACAGAATTCTCCACTCCAGAGAGACGCAGCTGCACAGGCCAGGGACGGAGTCTGGGACCTTCCAGATCTCTGTTTTACTCAGGACCATTCTCCATGTGTAACTCTCACTACATCAGTATAAATTCCCATTCTGTCTATTTCTCTATCTCCTGTAGGTACTCAGGAAGGTCCTGACTCAAAAAATTTCACAGTTGCTGGGTGTCTCGTCCATCATCACATTGAAGATGGTTGGTCAGCCAGAGAGACAAAGGGCAGGAAGATCTGGAGCCTTCAATAAATCCTGCCGCGAGGTAAGATCACTCACAGTGCAGAGAGCAATGAGAGGGCTCCATATATCGGCTAACAAGACATGACATAGATACAGTGCTGGAGGGGGAGCAGAGTACAGACACACCTCAGGCTCAACCACCACCCCTGCTGTAAGTTTTGTTGTACTGAGACAGTATCGGGAATGTCACAGTTATCAATCCAGGCCTGTGCTGTCTTAGTGAGCATCAGTGCAACAGAGGGGAAGCAGGCTTCCCAAGAGAGGGTGAGAATGCTGCCTGGGATTTCTGTTCTGTATTTTCCTCTCCAACATTGTAACTATGGCATGTCGCATGGACCGGTGTCTTCAATAATTTTTAACTCCTATAACAGTTCCTGACCCTGTAACCTCCTCCCTTCCCTATAGTCCCTCCACATATTTGAAATGTACTGCATTCCAGCCTACCATCCCTATCTCTGTAACTTGCTTCAGTGTCTACAACATGCCTTATCTCGGTAGTCTCCTCCTCCAATGACAGAGTCATGCAGCACGGAAACAGAACCTTTGCTTTGATCCAACTAGTCGATGCTGAACACGGTTCCTGAACGTGTCGCGTTTCCCTGCAATTGGCCCGTATCCCTTCAAACCTTCTCCTCTCCATGTATCCACCCAAATGTCTTTTCCATGTTGTCATTGTGCTTCTCTCCATCACTTCCCCTGGCAGCTCATTCAATTTGTGCACCATGCTCTCTGTGAAAAATATTCTCCTCTGATCACTCTTAAGTCTTCCCTCTCCCACCTCATATTTCTGCCCTCCAGTTATGGACTCCCCTACCCTGGGGTAGAGACCTTCACTATTCACCTTACCTGTACCCTTCATGGTTTATAAACCTTTATAAGGTCACCCCTCAGCCACCTACGCCCAATGGAAATACGAAGGACAATGCCACTGCCACTACTTTGCTACAATGTTCTGGGATACAGTTGTTCAAGACCTCGGGCTTTTTCTATGTTTGTGTTCTAAGACATCCAGCACCACCTCTCCTGTAATGGGGACTCTTTACAAGACATCACTGTTTCTTTCCCTTTGTTTTCTAGTCTTTGTCCACAGTACATTCTGACATAAAATATTCATTTCGGGTCTTGCGCATCTCCTGTGGTTCCACACCTGAGGGGCCTTATTGTCTCTCTCGTTGCTTTTTTGTAATTGTATGCTGCAGAATTTCCTTGAATTCTCCTTATCCTTATCTGCCAAAGCTATCTAATTCACACTGTTGTGCTTTCCAGCTTATCCACCCTATCCTTGTAAGTCAAACCCTCCAGTATCAGTAACATCTTCGCCAGTCTTTGCTCTGTGTACAGTTTCAGAAAATGCTTCCTAAATCGGGAAAGTCAGGATTCTACACACTACTCCAACTGGGACCCAGCAATGTCTTGTAAAGCCGTATCATGATGTACCAACTCAATGCTCTGACCCATGAGGGCAAGTGTACCTAATCTGCTTTCACCACCCTGTCCACCTGTGATGCCACTTAGAATGAACAATGTCACTGCACCCCTTGGTCTCTCTGTGTGTTCGACAGCATTGAATGGGGCCCTACCATTAACAGTGTTAGTCGTCCCTGTTTTGTCTTAACAAAATCCATTAATTAAAATCAATTTTTCATTCCTTGACCCACTTGTCCAGTTGATCAAGAGCCTCTTTGATAACTGTCTTCACTCCCCACTGTAATACTTATTTTACTTACGAACAATGATTCCTATATTCTCGTTTATGTAAATAATGCACATGTGGCCCCAGCACCAATCCTTCTGTTACACCGCTGGTCAGAGCCTCCAGTCCACACAACAACGCTCTCCCACTACCCTCTGTCTCCTACTGTCAAGCCCATGTTGTGTCCGGTTGTCTCGCTCTCCCTGATCCCATGTGATCTAACCTTACTAACGAGTACACCAGGCTAAACCCTGCCTAAGGCCTTGCTGAAGTCAGAATAGACAATGTCTACTGCTCTGTCTTCATCTATCTTGTTAAACACCTCTTCAACAAACTCAGTCAAGTCTGCGAGGCACTACTTTGTACGCACTAAGCTGTGCTGACTATCCCTAATCAATACTTGCCTTTCCAAATGCATGTAACTCCTGTCCTGCAGAATCGCTTCCAACAACATTCGCACCACTGACATCAAGCTAACTAGTGTTTAGGTCCCTGGCTTCCCCTCGCAGCCTTTCTTAAATACTGGCACAACATTAGTGACCCTCCAGTCTCGCAGCTCATTACCTGTAGCGGTCTTTGATAGACATATCTCTTTAAGGGACCCCGCAATTTCTTCCCTAACCACCCGCCCAATGTCATGGGATACACCTGATTAGTTCCGAGAGAGTTGTCTAATTTATATGCGTTTTAAAACGTTCAGTACTTCCTGTTCGCCAATGTGGACTCTTGTGAAGACAGCACTGTTTATTTCCCTGACTTCCCCAGAGTTTCTCCACAGTAAGTTCCGATGTGAAATGTATGTTCAAACTGATAGAAGTGTGGTAATTTTGCCAAAGTGCTCCCCTACAGACACTTCAGTCCCTTTCCCTACTTTTGTTTCCCAAGGGGAGGTCAGGTTTTATCCCTTTCTGCAGTCAGGCCATTTCCATATTGACTGAGACAGTTTTTTTGAACATACTGAATGAATTCCTCCTATCCAAGCTGTATACATTATGGCAGTCCCAGTCTAGGTATGGAAAGTTAAAATCCCGGACCATTACGACCCTATTATTCTTAGATATCTGAGATCTCCTGATATATTTGCTGCTCTATTTCCCGTTAACTATTGGAGGCCTGCAATACAGTCATATCAAAGTGATGACTCATTCTTATTTCTCAGTTCCACTAAGAGAATTTCACTGGGCGATCTCCAGGCACATCCTCTCTAAGTGCTGCAGTGATTTTTTTCACTAATCAAGAACTCCACTCTCCCTCCACTTTTGTTTCCTGTTCTGTCCTTCCTCTAGCATCTGTCTCTGGAACATTGAGCTGCCGGTCCTGTCCCTCCCTCAGCTGTTGTTCTGTAATACCTGTGAATTTTCAGTCCCATGTTCCCATCCATGCCATGCGCTCATCTGCCTTATCTGTCAGGCCTTTTACATCAAAGTAAGTGAAGTTTAATTGATCGGTTTTCCCTCATTGCCTGCTCTGCTCTTGCCTGCCTTATCGATTGAAATGACTCTTTGAAATTCAGTCCCCACCTCAACCTTCAGACTGTAGACTGAGACCATCCCCCTCACTGTGGATAACACCCTCCCCCTTCATGTCATCTGTAAACCTTCTGCCATCACATCCAACTCATTAATGTACATAATAAAGAGCGATGGTACCTGCACAGATCCCTGTGGTACATTCGATGGTGAAAGGCTTCTCATCACAGAAACAACCCTCCACCAGTTTTGATTCCAATTTGCCAACTTACCTTGGATCCCATGGGCTCTTCCGTTTTGGACCAGCCCTCCATGTGGGACCTTGTCAAAGGCCTTAATGAATTCCATGGAACCCACAACATCTGCCCGGCCCTCATCAACATTTTCAATCGTAATTTCAAAGGAAACTCAGCTGAATTCAACAAACAGGATCTTCCTTTACCAAATCCGTGCTGACTATCCCTAATTGTTTCTTGCCTTTCCAGTTATTGCTTCAAATTGTCCCTCAGAATTGTTCCCAATAATTTCCCTCCCCCTGCTGTCAGACTATCTGCTCTGTAATTACCTGGCCTATCCTTTGGGTCCAGTGACCACAACTGTCTTCGTTTTAACATTGTTACGGAAAAAAGATCAGACAGGTTGAGAGATTAAGGTGTGAAACTGGAGCAGGGCCAGATTTGGGGCCATTAGGCAGGATCGAGCAGAGGTAGATTGGGGGAATTAAAAATCACACAACACCAGGTTATAGTCCAACAGGTTTATTTTGAAGCACTAGCTTTCGAAGAGCAGGTGATCATCCTAAAAGATGAAAGGCTTAAACTAAATGTGTTTGATATTACATTCCATGACACTGCAATCCTGTTGCTATAAATTCTGAGCCTTATGATTGTGCTCCACAACTACATGGTGAAGTAGCGCTCCAAAACCTAGTGCCTCCAGATAAACCTGCTGGACTCTAAGCTGGTGTTGTGTGATTTTTAACTTTGTACACCCCAGTCCAACACCGGCTCCTCTACATTATTACTGCCATCAATTGGGTGAGTCTGTTTGAAGGAAAAGGAATGACTGGCAAACGGGAAGCTTTTAAAAGTGTGATCTCAAGAATCCAGGGCCAGTATGTCCCTGTTAGAGTGAAGGGAAAATCTGGCAGGTTCAGGGATCCCTGGCTGATGAGGGATATTGTGGCTCTATTCGGGAAAAAGAAAACAGCATACATAGAGTTTAAGCTATTCGTATCTTCTTCCAGTCCGAAAGACATGATCAATCTGTGGAGACGGTACAATCCTCTTCGGTCCCTGCAGCACTTCTGTTCTGTAGAACTCACTGCAATGCCTGTGACTATCTGATCGAATTCGGAAAAGACTCACTATCTGTGTAACATCCTCCGTTGCCTATCACCCATCCTGTCAATGTCAGGTCTTCCAATCTGTCCATCATCTACTCATCTCCGTAACCTTCTCCATCTCTTACCCCCCTGTCTGTGCAAATGTCACCTTCCCCTAAAACTTTCCCACTTTGACCAAACTGCAGGACGTTATTAATGCTCCCTTAACTGTGAAACTGTCTCCAACCAAAAAGGATGTCCTTATCTCCCGGTAAAATTGTCATACACCACACCCTCTATACCTAAATAACCTGCAGAACCTAAGCCTTTCAATAACTATAAATATCTTCAGTCACGACTGTCCTCCACTTATCTGTTTGTTCTTCTAATCTATAAAACCGTCTTGATTTCTGTAATCTGCTCCATATACATAAAACACTCTTGTCTGTGCAAACCACCCCATCCTCCCATCATCCTTATGCCTGTAACTTCTGCATCCCTCCCCACCTCCCCATCTCCATGAACTCCTGTAGACCTTATAGCTCTCCACATTTCTGTAACACCATGTGGCTCTATGCTCCTCCCTCCCTGTGAAACCACCTCTAGTCCCCACACCCCTCCCAGTCTGGGTCGTCTGCTCCAGATCAGACTATTGCTGACAATCCTAGCAATCCATCCTATTTGTGTGTCTTCATTCATATCCCATCTCTCCAGCTTTCTGAAACCTCTGTGTGCCATTGTGAGCCTCCCTATTTAGAATATAGAGCAGTACAGCACAGTGCAGGCCCTTCGGCCTTCGACGTTGCACTGACCTATTATCCGACTCTCAGATTAAACTAAACTACAGACCCTACATTTTACTATCATCCATGTGCCTATCTAAGTGTTGCTTAAATGTTCCTAATGTATTGGACTCCACTACAAATGTTGGCGGTGCATTCCATGCATCTGCCACTCTATGTGTAAACAAAAACACTCACATCTCCCGTAAAACTTTCTCCAATCACCTTCCATTTATGTCCCCTCGTTATAGCCATTTGAGCAATGGGAAAAGTATCTGGTTATCCTCTCTATCGAGGCCTCAAATCATCTTGTTCACTTCTATCAAGTCACTTCTCATCCTTTTTCATTCCAATGAGAAAAGCCCTCATTCCCTCAACCTTCCTTCATTAGATCTCCACTCCTGGTAAATCTCCTCTGCACCCTCTCTAAAGCTTGCACATCCTTCTGATAATGAACACAATGTACCAAATCTTCTCTTACCAGGGCTCGATAGAGCTGCAGCATAACTTCGTGGAACTTAAACTCAATCCCCCTGCTAATGAAAGCCAACACACCACACACCTTCTGAACAAGGCAATCAACTTGAGTGATCATATTGAGGGATCTATGGACGTGGACTTCAAGATTCTTCTGTTCCTCCACACTGTCAAGAATCCTGCCTTTCACCCTGTAAAGGCTGTCTGTGGAATCCTGCAATCTTAAACCCTCCCTATTTTGGTAACTTCCTCTGATACCTACAACTCTCGTAAACAGTGAAACCTCTTCAAGTCTCGATAATCCTCCTTCGCTCTGTAACCTCCTTTATTAGCATCAACCCTCAAAAGTCCTGAAACCTCTCTTTTTTATCACAGCAGTATTCCTAATATCTGCAACACTCTCCCATCCTGATATCATTCACTGTCTCTGTAACCCCCATCACCCACCAGTCCCCTCTGGGGAACATTGCAGAGGAAGGAAGGGTTGTAGAGTCCGGGTCATGTTACAGAGGTAGGAAGGGCCGCAGAACCTGGAGGATGGTACAAATGTAGGAAGAGACGTGGATCCTGCAGGAGGCTAGAGGGAGCGGGATTCATAGAACCTGCAGGATGGGACCAAGAATGGATTGTGGAACCTGAAGGATATAACAATTTGAATGACTGACTCTTTTTGATCGGACTATTGAGCTGATCTCGCTGTCCTATATATGCAGATATTTATCATAATGGCTGTGCACAGCTTCAGATTCCCAGGCTGGGAGATGTGGGCTCAGATGTGAATCTATTTGCCCATTCTGTCTGTGTGCCTGACACTGACCTGGTGCTGCTCAGGTAGAAATCACTCTCCGTATATCTAAGTGAGTGACCAGAGCTCATCACATCAAAGCCTTTGTTTGAAATGTTCTTTATTTTTTTTCATTATTTTCAAGTGGCAATACCGCGAGATGCAGTAATTGGGGAGTTTCCATTTTGAGAGAATGAAACCTTTACCATTGGAAATTGGGAAGCCTTCGAAAATGAGATAATGGCAGTCCAGAGACAGTATACAGTATTCCTGTTAGGGTGAAAGGAAAGACTGGTAAGGTGTAGGGAATGCTGGATGATTAGAAAATTTGAGGTTTTAGTTCAGAAAAAGTAAACATATGTCAGATACAGACAGGAGATCTCCCGACATATTTGTTCCTCAGTCTGCCACAGGTTATTCAGGGTCCGTACACTCGTATCAAATTGATGACCCATTCTTATTTCACAGTTCCACTAACACAGTAGCCGATCCCATAGGAATGTCCTCTCTAAGTATTGCTGTGATGTTTCATGCACTCAAAACCCACCACCACGCGTCCTTCCTCTCTTGTCAACCCTTCTATGCTTCCTGTGGTCTCTCTATCTTGAAACAATGATTTGTTGTTCCTGTGCCTCCCTCAGCAGTGTTTCTGTAATGAATTGATTAGATTAGTTTACTTACAGTGTGGAAACAGGCTCTTTGGTCCAAAACGTCTACACTGACTGTCCGAAGAGCAACACACACACAGACCCTTTCCCCTACATTTATACCTTCACCTAACATTATGGGCAACTTAGCATGGCCAATTCACCTGACCTGCACATCTTTGTGACTGTGGGAGGAAACCAGAGCACCCGGAGGAAACCCACGCAGACATGGGGAGAATGTGCATATTCCATACAGATAGTAACACAATGATAACTATAATCTCCCAGTCCCATATTCGCATCCATCCCCGCGTTAATCTTCCTTAGCTGTCAGGCTCCTTGCATTGAAATACATGCAGGTTAATCATCAGTTGTTCCCTATTCCCTGCTTTGTTCTTGCCTGCCTTGTCTGTTGAAATTCCTCTCTTTAACTTGAGTACCAGGCTCAACCTTCTTTCTGTCTTTATGGCAGTTTAAGGTCCACTAGTTTATACACTCTCAAGCCGCTCCACTAATTTGCCCACCAGGAACATACATTTCGATCACTACTAAACCCTGATAAAATTATCATCTGAAAGACATTGAACTGTAGATTGAGATCAACCCCGCACTGTGGACAAAACCTCACCTTTCATGTCATTTGCGAGCCACGAATGGTTCATTCTGCATTCACATCCGAGTTGTTAATGCACATTATAAACAGCAAATGTTCCTGCACAGATCCCTGTGGTACACTCACTGGTGAATGAATTTCAAACACGAAGCAGTCTGTCCATCAATTGTGGATCCAATTTACCAACTTGCCTTGGAACCCAATGGCTCCTTACTTTTGGATCAGCCTTCCGTGTGTGAACTTGTCAAAGGCCTTATTCAATTCCATGTAACATCTGCACTGCCCTCATCAATACTTTTAGACACCATTCGAAAAAACTCCACTGAATTTCTCAGACAGCATCTTCCTCTCCCAAATCCGTGAGGATTGAGCCGAGATGACCCTTACCTTTGTAAGTGTTGATTCATCCTCAGAATTGTTTCCAATAATTTCCCTCCGCCTGTTATCAGACTATCTGCTCTGTAATTACTGGCCTATCCCTGCTGCCCTTCTTCAACAAAGGAACTACATTAGCTATCCTCCAGTCATTCGGCACTTCACATGTGGCCAGAAAACTATTAAATATATCCACCAGGGTCCCAGCAAACTCCTCCCTTACCTCCCATAACAGCCTGGGATCATTTTATTGGGCACTGGGGATTTCTCCAGCTTTATGCCTATGAAAACATTTAATACCTCCTCCGTATTGATCTTAACATGTTCTCGAACCTCACCATCCCAACTAAAATCCCTGGCTCCTGTGTGAATACAGATGAGAATTATTCATTGAAGACCTCACCTACTTCCTATGGCTTCATGCACAGATTGCCTCTTTGGTTTCTAACAGGCCTCACTATTTCTTCAGTAATCCTCTTATTCTAAACATACTGATAAAATACCTTGTGACTTTTCCTTAATAGTATCTGACAAGGATATTTTATGGCCATTGTGTGTCCCTCATTTCTAAGGATATCCTTGCAGTCCCTATACTTTTGAATGGCTTCACCTGTCTCCCCAATCTCTTCAGCCTCCACACGCAACTTCCCACTACTATCCTTGACTGGACCTATTCCTACCCTCGTCATTCTTTTATTCCTGACATACCTATAGAAAGCCTTAGGGTTTTCCCTAATCCTACCAACTAAGGACCTTTCATGTCCCCTCCTTGCTGCTCTTAGCTCTCTCGTCAGGCCCTTCCTGGCTACCTTATAACTCTCAATCGCCCCAATTGAACCTTCACGCCTCATCTTTACATAGGCCGCCCTCTTCCCTTTAACAAGGGATTCCAATTCCTTATTAAACCACGGCTCCCTCACACGACCCTTTCCTCCCTGCCTGACGGGTACATACTTGTCAAGGACACTCAATAGTTGCTCCTTGAACAAGCTCCACATATCAATTACGCCCTTGCCTTGAAGCTTACTTTTCCAGGCCACACATCCTAAGTCATGCCTCACCGCATCATAATTTCCCTGCCCCCAGCTATAACTCTTGCCCTGTAGTGCACACTTATCCCTCTCCATCACTAGAGTAAAAGTCACCGAATTGTGGTCACTGTCCCCAAAGTGCTCACCTACCTCTAATTCTAACACCTGGCCTGGTTCATTACCCTCTCCTGCGCCCTTTTAAAGGGAAAAAAAACCTACCCGGCTGCCCCTCTGGTCTTCGTCACTTCCCCCTGCTGCTCCCACTCTTTCTGTAAAGAGAGAAAAAAACACTGCTGCCCGCTACCGGTAAGTAATTTTAAAACAAACTGTCTTACCTTAGCTGCTGCTCGCACTCAAAGTGACCGTTGGCGTCGAAGGGTGAGTATTTATACTCACTGCTTTCCTTCCCGTCTGCCCCTCTGGTCTTTGTCACTTCCCCCTGCTGCTCCCGCTCTTTCTGTAAAGAGAGGAAAAAAAAACACCGCTGCCCGCTATTGGTAAGTAATTTTAAAACAAACTGTCTTACCTTAGCTGCTGCTCGCACTCAAAGATTACTCATAATCTGCATTCAGTGGGTCACTGTGTGGGTCTAATTGCTGCCTCTGTCAGCTTCTCTCACTCTTGCAGCTGGTCTGAGATCCTGAGACAAAATAATCCTCTGATCAACAATAGCACAGACCAGGGACAGAGACTGGGATTTTTGTGATCTCTGCTGGACTCAGTGCTACTCTACATGAGTCATCCTCACTGCATCATCTAAATTTCCATTCTGTCTATTTCTCTCTCATGCAGGTAATCAGGATGTTACTAAATCCTGTTCCCATCACCTCATTGAAGATGCTTGGTCAGCCAGAGAGAGATGGAAAGAGAGGTCTGGAGCCTTCAGTAAATCCTGCAGCCGGTACGATCATTCGCAGTAAACAGCACATGGAGGGGTTTGTGGCCTTCTGTATTCAGACACGGAAGACAGGACATAGATACACTGCTGGGCAAGGAACAGCAACACTCTAGGCTTCATTCCCACCATCTTGTAATGGTCCTGCTTTCATCTTTGCTGTACTGGTCCTCACTGAGACAGCACAGAAGCCCCAAGCATCAATCCTGGCCCATGTTGTAGTAGTGATCTCTGTAATATCCTCCAGTCCCGATAATCCTTCCTCTGTTTGGAAGCTTCTCTCGTCCACACAATGCCCTCTGTTTCTGTCAGTTTCTCCAATCCCTCACACCCAATCCCTAAACTTCTCCAGTGGATACTAAATTCCTTCATCCCACAGTCCTGTCGGTCCCTGTAAGCCCCTCCTAACAACACCACTCTCTATGTCAATGTATTTGCCTTTAACCTCTCCATCCGTCCCTACCTGGGTAAACTTCTCCAGGTCCTACAACCCTTCCTTTTCTGTGAAAAAAATCGTAGCTTCCTTATCGTTCTCCAAACCTTCAATCTTAATCTATATAAACTTCACCCTGTCTCCACCAACCCGCCTGACCACAGGAACCTCATCCAATTTGTGCAACCCTCCCCATCTGTGTAACTGTCTCCAACCCAGTAACCTGGCATTCTCCATTGCCTTCCTATCTATGTAGCCTTCCTGAATCTAGAAGCCTTCTTATAACTGTAAACGTGTTCAGTCGCTATAACCTTCCATATCTCTGTTAGTACACACAATACTCTTCTTCCTGAAACACCACTGTCTGTGCCTCTCAGACTGCCTGCCTCTCCCTCTATCCATCCCTATCCCTATCTCCAGAAGCTAATCCAGCTCCATCTATCCATATAAATCCCTCCAATCCCCAAACCCCTTTGTCCCACTGACATTCTTGACCAAATGTTACTCTGTTTAACTCTAACATCCTCCAGCCCCTGTAAGCCTCCCTATCTCTGTAACCTGTACCATCTGTTCAACCCCACACTACTGAGGAATGACTCCCTGCATTCGACACAAGGCAGATGGAATGACAGAGAGCAGATATGATGGAACTGTCATTCTGGAGATGTAAAAACAGAATGATAATCGCTGGGAAGGAAATATTGAAGGTTTGTTGGGATCGAGGCAGGCTATGCAAAAAGCCAACAAGGAGTGAAGAAAGGGTGAGGTTAATGCCTTAATGAAATTGCGACGTGGAACTGAAATCCAAAATTTGGAGGCTATTGGATGGATCTGGGAATAAACAAGCAGCAACAATCATTGGCCGGAATTCTTTTATAGGGACCAACCAGTGGTGGGAATGCAAATGTGGTTACAGTCAGAACACTGAATATACTTACATGAAGGGTTGTACAGTAACTGTGTGTGACAGTGGTCTCCATCCCCACGAGATAACTAATAAGTGTCAGTGCTGTATTAGATAGCATCCTGGATTGTGTATGAGATTGTTTACGATAACATCATTGAACAAGCAGAGAATATAGGGATATGGACCATGTCGGGGCAGATGGCATGTGTTGAGAATATCATCATGGTCGGCACAGCCATGGTGGGCCGAAGGGCCTATTGCTGTGCTGTACTTTCTAATTTCCTACTTCCCAGCATCTACTCGATCAAAGCTCTTCCGAATCTTGAATCTTACATTCAATTTTTCTCTCATGTTTTCTAAACATCAGTTGGTTTCAAACTCAGTCTCATCCACCTCTTATTGGAAAATTCATCCATTTCCAGGATCAGACAAGCGACCCTTCTCTGACCTGCCTCCAAAAGAAGAATATCATTCCTTCGGGCACTCACACTGTTCATAGTATTCTGGGTGTTGTCTGACTCGTATCTTGCATAGTTTTAGCAAGACCTTCCTATTTTTAGACTCCATTCCCTTTCTAATAAGTGGCAGCATTTGATTTGCCTTCTCTATGACCTGCTAACCCTGTAAGTTACCTTTTTCAGATTGATAAACAAGAACTCGCACAACCCTTTCTGCTGTCAGTCTGAAACCAAGCAGTGTTTGCCTGACAGTAAGTGAGGAGCATGCTGAAATGAGTAAGAAAGGACATCTCAATAAAAAATAACTGGGCCCTTAGAAACACATTTTATAAAGGAGAATGTGCTTTTGAGCATGTTGGATTTTATTTGTTGGTGTGAATATGAATGGCAGAATCGATAAGGATGTGGCGGGTGGTGGTATGGGGGAAATGTACTATTTGAATTTTCAGAAGCCTTTATGCAAGTTTCAGTAAGGGCTTAAGAATGACTAGGAAGAGAATAGGGCCCCTTCAATATCAATAAGGTCGCCTATGTGTTGAACCAGAAGACATGAGTGAGATCTTAAACAAAAAAAAATCTTGCCTGAATTTACTATGTAGAAAGACATGGAGGATCGGGAGCTTGGGAAAATAAATAGTGATGTCTTGGAAAGAATCCTCAACGGAGAAGAGAAAGTGCTGGAATCTTAAAACAAATAAAGATAGATCAATCCTCAGTAGCTCATTAGGTTTATCCTCGAATATTATGGGAAGTTAGGGAAGAGACTGCGGTGTCTCTAACAGAGATATTTATATTATCAACAGACACAGTGAGTTACCGGAAGACTGGAGGGTGGCTAATGCTGTTCCATCACTTAAGGGCTGCAGGGAAAAGCCAGGAGTGAGCCCAGTGCTGGGTAAGTTGTTGGAGGAGATTCTGAGAGAAAGTAGCTACGCATATTTGGAAAGGCAAGGGGTGATTAGAGATAGTCAGCATTGCTTTGTGAGTGGGAAACCGTGTTTCACAAACCGGATTGACTCTTCGAGGAGGTGGCCAAGAGATAGATGAAGGCAGAGAGTCAACGTTGTCCACATGGACTTCATTAAAACATTTGACAAGGTTCCAACGTGTAGAACATCTAGTCAAGAGGAAGAAGGAAGCTGACATAAGGTTGAGGACGCAAGGATCGTTAGACCTCTATAGGGTTTTACGGGGGCGGCACAATGCCTGAGTGGTTAGCACGGCTGCCTTATAGCACCCGGGACCCGATTTCAATTCCAGCCCCAGGCGACTGTCCGTGTGGAGTTTGTACATTCTCCCCGTGTCTGCGTGGGGTTCCCCAGGTGCTCCACTTTCCACCCACAGCTCAAATCAGCCATACTAAATTATCCATAGTGTTCAGGGATGTGTAGTATTGAAACGTTAGTTAAGGTACATGGAGAGAAATAGGGTGGGGGAATGCTTTTGGGTGGGATGTTCATCAGAGGGTCAGTATACAGTGGTTGGGCCAAATGGCCTGTTTCCACAATCTGGGGACTCTGAAGGTAGCCAGGAAGGAACTGAAGAATGGACTTAGGACTGCCCGAAGGGGGCATGAAAAAGCTTTGTTGGGAAGGATTTAGGAAAACCGTAAGGCATTATCCACTTATGTGAGGAACAAGAGGATGGCCAGAGTGGGGGTTGGGCCGGTCAGGGATAGTGGATGGAACTTGTGCCTAGCGCTACAGAAGGTAGGGGAGGTCCTTAATGCATACTGTGCTTCAGGATTCACTACTGAGCCGGGCCTTGTCATTTGTGAGGACAGCATGAAAAGGACTGATATATGTGAACAGGTTGATGTTAAGAAGGAGGATGTGCTGTATATTTTCTAAACATAAGGATAGGTATATACCAGATAGGATGTATCCAAAGTTACTACAGAAATCAAGGGAATGGATTGCTGTGCCTTTGGCGATGACCTTTGCAGCCTCACTGTCCACCGGAGTTGTACCAGATGATTGGAGGGTGTCAAATGTTACTCCCTTGTTCAAGAAAGGGAATGGGGATAATCCTGGTAATTACAAACCTCATGTTCTTATGTCTGTGGTGTGCAGATTATTGCAGAGGATTTATGACTCCTTGGAAAACCATAGTTTGATTAGAGATAGTCAGCATGGCTTTGGTAGGGCCAGATCGTGCCTCACAAATCTTATTGAATCCTTTGAGAATGTGATAAAACACATTTATGGCTCATTCAGAAAGTACAGAGGCATGGGATACAGGAAAACTGTCTGTCTGGATACAGAATTCCTGGCTCATAGAAGACAGAGAGGGATGATAGATGGGAAGCATTCAGCCTGACCAGTGGTATTCTGCAGGGACGGGTTCCAGGACCTCTGCTCTTTGTGACTTTTTTTTAAAATGACTTGGATGTGTGTGTGGAAGAATGGGTTAGTAATTTTGCCAATGACATGGAGGTTGGTGGAGTGGTGGATAGTGTGGAGGTCTGTTGTTGGTTGCAGCAGGATATTGACAGGATGCAGAGCTGGACTGAGAAGTGGTAGATGGAGTTCAATCTGGAAAATTGTGAAATGATTCATTGTGGAAGATCAAACTTGAATGGGCTAAATGCAGAATATTTGGTTGTGTTGTGGAACAGAGGGATCTTGGGTTCCACGTCTATCGATCCCACAAAGTTGCCACCCAAGCTTACAGGGTTGTTAAGAAGGTATATGTTGTGTTGGCTTTCATTAGCTGGGGGATTTAGTTTTAAAGCTGTGAGGTTATGCTGTAGATCGATAGAGCCCTCGTTAGACCCCACTTGGAATATTGTGTTCAGTTCTGGTCCCCTCATTACAGGAAGGCAGTGGAAGCTTTAGGGAGGGTAAATTGGAGATTTACCAGGATGATGCCTGTGCTGGAGGGCATGTCTTATGAAGAAAGTTTGAGGGAGGTAAGGCTTTTCTCATTGGAGTGAAGAAGGGTGAGAGGCGACTTGGTAGAGGTGAACAACATGATGTGAGGCAGAGAGAGAGTGGATAGTGAGACACTTCTTTATACCATTGCATAAATGGCTATTATGAGCAGGCATAATTTTAAGGTGATTGGTGGATGGTTAAGGAGAGATAGGCTCTTTACAAAAAAGCTGTTAGGTGGGTGGAATGCACTGCCAGCAGTGGTAGGAGAGTCAGATACATTCGGGACATTTAATACACTCTTGGATAGACACTGGATGGCAGTAAAATGAAGGGTTTGTAGGTTAGTTTGATCTTACCGCAGGATAAAAGTTCGCATCATGGCTTAGGGGTCTTGTGCTGTACTGTTCTGTGTTCTACGTTCCGTATGGTAAACTCAGTAATACGCTCAGGTCAATGTAAAAGGATATGGCATTCAGGAGGAGCTAGTCAACTAGATACAAAATTTGCTTGATGGTAGGAGGCAGAAGGCGGTGGCAGACATGTTGTTTTTCTGACTGGAGATATGGGACCAGCGGTGCAGTGGCTGCAGAGTTGTTGTAATTTGGATAAATGGTTTGGATGGGAGTATTGGTTTCCTGGTAAGTTTTTTTTGGGTGGTACTGAAATTGGTGGTAAAGTGGACAGTGAAGGAGGTTATCTGATTAAACAGGATGAACAGTACTGCTGGGATAGTGGGTGAAGAATAGCAGATGGAGTTTAATTAGATAAATGTGAAGTGTTCCATTTTGGTGAAACAAACCAGGGTGGGACATGTACAGTTAATGTGCGGGCCCTGGGTAGTGTTGTCAATCAGTGACCCAGGGATTCAGGTACACAGTTCTTTGAAAGTGGTGTCACAGGTAGACAGGCTGGTGAAGCAGGACTTTGGGGTGGTTACCTTGACGGGGCAGAGCATTGAGAGTAGGAGTTGGGATGTCATGTTGTGACTGTACAAGACATCGGTGAGGCCACTATAAAAGCATTGTTGATCAGTCTGAAGAACTCATCTCGTTCACTTACCTCCTTGAGGGAAGGACATCTGACATTCTAACCTGGTCTGGCTGACATGTGCATCCAGTCCACAGCAATATGGCTGCCTCTTAACTGCAATCTGGACAATTAGCTGTGGGGCAAAGAATGCTGGTCTAATCAATGACACCCTCGTCCCATGAATAAATAAATAAAAATGTATATGCTCCTGACTACCTCTGCAAACACTTCCAGCTGCAGCAATCCATACTGGCTTTGTAACACCGTTCAGGCCCTGACCACTCTCTGTAACACTCTCACCACCTTCAGCAACTTCATTTCTCCCTGTTCCTGTAGTGTGATTAGCTCCTGACAATGATTCCCCTTCCCACTGCTCTCCTCAAGTTAGCAGCCCCTTTGCAATACCTTTAACACTTACTGGTTAAACTCTCTCTGATTTCAGGATTTTAAGTACTTTGTAGTGATCTTGTAAGCCTCATAATCTAATATTGTCCTGAGTGAGGGACTGGTGGGAATTTCTTGCTGAGGATTTTCTCTTTCAATAAGATGTCCTTTTGTTCATTGTTTTTTACACTGTTCCTTCAAATGTTTTCCACTGTTCATGTACAGGCAAATATTTCAGTCTGTTTAGCCTGTTTACCTTGGTCAGTTCTCCTCTCACACTCATGTAATTGGCTGTTTTTGTTTCTAGTTGTATCTTGTCCTATTTGTGATTCACTTTAAAACTTTATATTTCTTTAAACTGCACTTTCTCACAATTTCCCAGAGGATCTCTCCAGGTAACATTACTTATTCACTAAGATTCATGACACAACGGTCGCTCTGAGATAGTTACGTCCCAAGCCAGTTGCACAATGTATTATTCAAAGAAACACTGAAAAAAAATTCTACAATCTCCTCTTCGAATATCACTCTTGTCAGTGTGATTGTCAAGGTTATATGAATATCACAATGCTCTTATTAAAAATTCCAATGAGCTCCTGCTTAATGCAGTGATAAGCAATGCAATGCTGTTCGGTGGCTAAAACTGTTCTGATGCTTGTGGCCTTGGCAAGTCGCAGCCAGAATTACATTCAGACTGACTCTACTTCATGATCTGAGACCAAATGCTTTCTCTGTAATACCTTTGTTATCCATTATTGTTAGTGTTGCCCATTTTGACTGAGTTTCCGCAAGCTTGTAAACCATTGAATATTTATGTTACAACTTTTGTTCGCCCTATGACCACGAGTCCCTGGTGTCTAAATCTCTGTGTCACAAATCAGTCTATCTTATCGCAGACAATTTGTCCATTCCAATAAAAAACATCATTTACTCTTTCCCAAAATATCCTGTCACAAATCGATAAACTGATATACAGATTTAGATTAGACTACTTACAGTGTGGAAACAGGCCCTTCGGCCCAACAAGTCCACACCGACCCGCCGAAGCGTAACCCACCCACACATTTACCCCTTTACCTAACACTACGGGCAATTTAGCATGGCCAATTCACCTGACTTGCACATCTTTGGACTGTGGGAGGAAACCGGAGCCCCCGGAGGAAACCCACGCAGACACGGGGAGAACGTGCAAACTCCACACAGTCAGTCGCCTGAGTCGGGAATTGAACCCGGGTCTCTGGCGCTGCGAGGCAGCAGTGCTAACCACTGTGCCACCGTGCCGCCCAACTCTGTCCCATCCTGTTCCTTTCTGCTTGACTTCAGCCACATTCCCATGCTGTTCCAATGCATCACCTTTTCTCTTTGGATTTGGAAGGTTCCTTTCACCTGAACCCTGTCCCTGCATAATCTCTGTCAGTTTAAAGCCCTGTCCATAAACATACTGACATGATTGTCCAGGACACTGCTCCCTGCATGGTTCCAGTGGGACCACCCAAATGGATTTTAAAAAAAAAATCTGGTATGGGGTGTGGGTGTCTCTGGCTGACCAGCCTTTCTTGCCCAGCCCTAGCTGCACTAAAGCTGATTAACTTGCTTGTCCATATCAGAGGGTAATTAAGAGGCAAACACTTTGCTGTAGGTACGTCGTGCAGACTATGGGAGGATGGGCAGATATCCATCTCGAAAGGAGAAGTGTTTGAATTTATTGTACATCAGTCATGGTATGTATTGACTGTCAATTACTATTTTAAAAATAATTTATTTCAAATTCCATCATTTCAGCTGGTGAGGTTCAAACCTGCCTCCCCTGAACATGAGCTGAGGTTTTGGATACATGCTCTAGCAATAACACCACTTCGCCTGCTCACAAGCTATTCATCCCTGAGCACTGATACCAGTGCATCATGGAGCTAAACCTGTTTTTCCTTCATGATTGTTTGATCCTGATACCTTTCTGCACTCTGGTGATATCACTCAGTATCTCTCCATGTGGTATTCCTCATTGTGGGGGTCCAATCTCTGCCTCTGTCAGTGTATCTCACTCTTACAGCTACTCCAGATCTTGAGCCAACAGAATTCTCCTGTCCAGAGAGACACAACAACACAGGCCAGGAATGGAGACTGGAATTTTCCAGATCTCTGTGGGACTCAGTGCCATTCTCCACGTGTAATCCTCACTACATCAATCTAATTTCCCATCTTGCCTATTTCTCTGTCTCCTGCAGGTAATCAGGAAAAATAGACTTCCCAACTACTGGGTATCTCGTCCATCGCCACATTGAAGATGGTTGGTCAGACAGAGAGAGACAAAGGGCAGGGAGTTCTGGAGCCTTCAATAAATCCAGCAGTGAGGTAAGATCACTCACAATGCACAGAACAGAGAGAAATGAGAGGGCTCCAAACATCGGCTAACAAGACATCACTTAGATACAGTGCTGGAGGGGGAGCACAGTACAGGCACATCCCAGAACAATCACCACCCCTACTGTAAATTTTGTTGTACTGAGACAGCATCGGAATGTCACAGTTATCCGTCCAGGCTGTGATGTCTTAGTGAACATCAGTATAACAGAGGGGAAAGCAGGCTTCCCATGTGGGCGGCATGGTGGCACAGTGGTTAGCACTGCTGCCTCACAGCGCCTGAGACCCGGGTTCAATTCCCGCTTCAGGCAACTGACTGTGTGGAGTTTGCACGTTCTCCCCGTGTCTGCGTGGGTTTCCTCCGGGTGCTCCGGTTTCCTCCCACAGTCCAAAGATGTGCAGGTCAGGTGAAGTGGCCATGTTAAATTGCTCGTAGTGTTAGGTAAGGGGTAAATGTGGGGGTATGGGTGGTTTGCGCTTCGGCGGGTCAGTGTGGACTTGTTGGGCCGAAGGGCCTGTTTCCACACTGTAATGTAATCTAATCTAATGTGTGTGTGGGAATGCTGCCTGGAATCTTTCGTTTCTGTGTTCCTCCTCCAACACTGTACATATACCATGTCTCGTGGACCAGTGTCTTCAATAATTTTTAACTCCTATAACAGTTCGTGTCCCTGTAACCTCCTCTCTTTCCGATAGTCCCTCCACATATTTGAAATATACTGCATTCTAGACTACCATTTCCATCGCTGTAACTTACTTCAGTGCCTACAACATGCCTTATCTCAGTCGTCTCCTCCTCCAATAACTAGAGAAAGAACCATGCAGAACAGAAACGGTTCCTTCGATCCAACTAGTCCATGCTGACCACAGTTCCTGAACGAGTCGCATTTGCCTGCGTTTGGTCCCTATCCCATCAAACCTTCTCCTTTCCATGGACCTGCCGAAATGTCTTTTCCATGGTGTAATTGTACTTTTCTTTACCACTCACTTCCGCAGCAGCTCATTCAGTATGTGCACCATTCTCTGTGTGGAAATGTGCTCCTCTGGTCGCTTTTAAGTATTTCCTCTCCCACCTCATATTTTTGCCCTCTCATTATGTATTCCCCTACCCTGCTGTAGAGACCTTCACTGTTAAATCTACGTATACCTCTCATGTTTTTATAAACCTTTATAAGGTCACCCCTCAGCCACATACACTCATTGGAAATACGAAGGATAATGATACAAACATCTCTGCCACGGTCCCCACTGCGACTTTGCCACAATGTTCTGGGATACACTTGTTCAGAACCTAGAGCTTTCTCTTCCATTGTGTGCTAAGACCTCCAGCACCACCTCTTCTGTAATGGGGACTCTTTTCAAGACATCGCTATTTATTTCCTTTTGTTTCCTAATCTTTGTCCACGGTACGTTCTGACATGAAATATTGATTTCGGGTCGCGCCCATTTCCTGTGGTTCCAGGAATGGATGGTCTTATTGATCTTTGAGGGGCCCTATTGTCTCTCTAGTAGCCTTTTTGTGCTTGTATTCTGTAGAATCTCTTTGGATTCTCCTTAATCTTATCTGCCAAATCTATCTCATTCCACCCATGTTGCTTTCCAGCTTATCCAGCCTGTCTGTTTCTGTCAAACGCTCCAGTATCAGTAACATCTTTGTCAATCTTTGCTCCATTTACAGTTTCAGAATATGCTTACTAAAGCAGGAGGATCCGAATTCTACAACTGTAGTCCCAGCAATGTCTGAAACAGCCGTATCATGATGTATCAACTCATGTACTCAATGCTCTGACCCATGAGGGCCAGTGTGCCAAATGTTGCTTTCCCCATCCTGTCCACCTGTGACACCACTTCCAAGGAACAATGTAAATGCAGCCCTTGGTCTCTCTCTGTTAGACAACACTGTCTCGAGCTCTGCCATTAATTGTGTTAGTCGTCCCTGGTTTATCTTAACAAAATCCAATACCTGAATTCTGCTCCATCTTTCATTTCTTGACCCACTGGCTCAATTGGTTAAGAGCACCTTGATAACTGTATTCACTGCCCACTATAACACTTATTTTACTATCCACAAACTTACTAACAATAATTTATATATCTTGTTTATGTCAATAGTGCACATGCGTGACCCCAGCACCAATGCTTATGGCACACCACTGTTCAGAGGCCCCCAGTCTGCACAACAACCCTCTCCCATCATACTCTGTCTCCTACTGTCAAGCCCATTTTGTGTCCGTTTGTCTTGCTCTCCCTGATCCCATGTGATCTAACCTTACTAACCAGTGCACCACGCTAAACCCTGTCTAAGGCCTTTCTGAAGTCAGCATAGACAACGTCTACTGCTCTGCCTTCATCCATCTTCTTGGTCACCTCGTCAACAAACTCTATCAAATTTGAGAGACACGACTTTGTATGAACAAAGCTATGCTGACTCTCCCTAATCAAGCGTTGCCTTTCCACATGCATGCAAGTCCTGTCCTGCGGAATTGCTTCTAACAACATTTGCACCACTGACATCAAGCTAATTGGTGTTTATGTCCCTGGTTTTCCATCGCAGCCTTTCCTAAATGCTGGCACAACATTAGGCAACCTCCAGGCTCCCAGCTCACCACCCGTGGCTGTCAGTGATAGAAATATCATTGTAAGTTTCTTCCCTAACTTACCCCAATGTCCTGGGATATACTTGATTGGTTCCCAGGGAGTTGTCTAATTTTAATGTGTTTGAAAACTTTTAGCACCTCCTGTTCTCCAATGTGGACTCGTTTGAAAATATCACTGTTTATTTCCCTGCTTCCCCACTGTGTTTTCCACAGTAAGTTCTGACGTGAAGTGTTTGTTTTGGATCTCGCCCATTTCCTGTGGGTTCACACATAGATGACTTTAAGGGGTCACATTCTGTCCCGAGTTAATCTTCTATTGTTAATATACTTTTAGAATCTCTCTGGATTTTCCTGAACCTTCTCTGCCAAAGCTCTGTCAGTTCCCCTTTAGGCCCTCATGGTTTCCCTCTTCAGAGTGTTACTACACCCACAATGTTCTTCAAGTGATTGACTTAATCCAGCTGGCTATATAGGACATGTGCCCCCTTTTGTCTTGACCAGAACCTCAATATCCCAAGTCATCCAGTGTATCCCACTTGTGTCAGCATTGTTCTTCACACTAACAGGAATATGCTGGCCCTGAAATATTAATTTATCTCTCTTTTGAAAGAGTCCCACTTGCCCGACGTTCCTTTACTTGCAAATAGCCTCCACGAATCAATTTTTGGACAGTCTTGCCTACTACCTTCTGGACTGGGGCAAGGACAGTTTTGACCTTTAACTTGTGGACCAGGCCTGTCCTTTTCCATCGCTATTTTCAAACTAAAAGTATTGTGGTGACTTTGCAAAACTGCTGCCCCACCACAAACTCTTCAGCCCCTTTCTCTACCTTGTTTCTCGAAGGGAGGTCAGGTTTTATCCTTTTCTCCAGTTTTCTTGAACACACTGAACAAATCCCTCCCATCCGAACTGTGAACATAATGACAGTCCCCCAGTCTAGGTTTGGAAAGTTAAAATCCCCTACCGTTACAACCCTATCCTTCTTACAGGTATCTGAGATTTCCGACATATTTGCTGCTCAATTTCCCGCTGCGGGCTTGCAGTACAGTCGTATCAAACTAATTATTCATTCTTATTTCTCAGTTCCATAACAGCTTTACTGGGCGATCCCCAGGAATATCCTGTCTCAGTGCTGCAGTGATGTTTTCACTGATCAAAAACTCCACTCCCTCTCCTCCCTTGACTCCCCTTCTATCCTTCCTGTTGAATCTGTCCTCTGGAACAATGATCTGCGAGCCCAGTCCCTCCATCAGCTGTGTTTCTGTAATTCCTGTGATTATTGATCTTAACATGTTCTGGAACCTTACCAATTCGGTTATATTTACTTTAGCGCTGGAAACGGATGTGCATATACCGCAGGGCAGGAGTTATAGCTGGGGGAAAGGCTATTATGATGTGATTAAGCAAGATTTAGGATGCATAGGATGTGGAAGGACACTGTATAGCATGGCACAATTGAAATGTGAAGCTTATTCGAGGAACAGCCACTTGTCCTTGATAAGTATATGACTGTCAGGCAGGGATGAGGGTGTCGAGTGAAGGAACCAAGTTTACTTAAGAAGTTGAATCTCTTGTCAAGAGGAAGAAGAAGGCTTATGTTAGGATGAGATGTGATGTCTCAGTTAGGGTTCTTGAGAAGTACAGGTTAACTAGGAAAGACCTTGATCGAGAGCTGAGGAGATCCAGGAGTGGACATGAGAATCCATTGGCGGATAGTATCAAGCAAAACTCGGAAGGTTTATCAGGAACAAAAGAATGACTCGAGTAAGATTAGGTCCAATCAAGGATAGTAGTAGGAAGTGTGTGTGGAGTCAGAGGAGATAGTTTAAGCACGAAGTGGATATTTTTTATCAGCATTCGTGATGGAAAACGACAATGTTATCGATGAGAATATTGAGATACGGGCTACCAGACTAGATTGGAGTAGGGTTCACAACGAGGTGGTGTTAGCAATTATCGAACGTGTGAAAGTAGATAAGACCGCTGGCACAGATGGGATTTATCCGAGGATTCTCTGGGAAGCCAAGGAGGATATTGCAGAGTCTTTGGTTTTGGTCTTTATTTTGTCATTGTTTACAGGAACAGTGCCAGAAAGCTGGAGGATGGCAAATGTTGCTCCCTTGTTCAAGAAGGGGAGTTGAGACAACTCTAGCAATTATAGGCCAATGAGCCTTACTTCGGTTGTGCGCAAAATGTTGGACAGGGTTGTAAGAGATAGGATTTATAACGATTGAGAAAAGAATATGTTAATTAGGGATAGTCAACACGGTTTTGTGAAGGGTAAATCATGCCTCACAAAACTTACTGAGTTATTTGAGAAGGTGATGAAACAGGTGGGTGAGGGTAAAGCGGTTGATGTGATGAACATGGATTTCAGTAAGTCGTTTTATAAAGTTCCCTACGGTAGGCTATTGCACAAAATATGGAGGCATGGGATTGAGTGTGGTTTAGCGGTTCAGGTCAGAACTTGGCGAGCTGAAAGAAGACTAAGAGTTGTGGTTGAATGGAAGTGTTCATCCTGGAGTTCATTAACTCGTGTTGGACCACAAGGATCTCATTCGGGGCCACTGGTGTTTGTTATTTTTACAAGTGATTGGGATCAGGGTGTAGAAGAATGGTTTAGTGAATTTGCGAATGACATGAAGGTCGGTAGAGTTGTGGATAGTGCCAAAGGATGTTGTTGGTTACAGGAGGACATAGATAAGCTGCAGACCTCGGCTGAGAGGTGGCAAATGGAGTTTAATGTTGAAAACTGTGAGGTGATTCACTTTGGAAGGAGTAACAGGAATACAGAGGACTGGGCTAGTGGTAAGTGTCTTGGTAGTGTAAAGAGACAGAGAGATGTCTGTGTCCATGCACAGAAAGTTGCCATCCAGGTTGATAAAGGTATTAAGACGCCCTACGTTGTTTTGGCTTTTATGAATAGAGGAATTGTGTATCGGAGCCATGAGGTCATGCTGCAGCTGTGCAAATTTCTGGTACGGCTGGTATTGGAATATTGCACATACTCCGATTGCTACATTATAGGAAGAATGTGGATGCTTTGGAAAGGGTTCACAAGATATTAACTGGGATGTTTACTGGTATGGAGGGGAGGTCTTACGAAGGAAGGCTGAGGGACTTGTGGCTGTTGTCATTAGAGAGAAGAAGGTTGAGTGGAGTCTTAAGTGAAACATATGAGATGATCAGAGGTTTGGATAGGGTGGACGATGAGAGCCTTTTTCCTCAGATGGTGATGGCTTGCGTGAGGGGACATAGCTTTAAATTCGGGGCGTGATAGAAATAGGACAGATGTCAGAGTTAGTTTATTTACTCAGAGAGTAGTACGGTTGTGGAATGCCCTGCCTGCAACAGTGGTACACACGCCAATTTTAAGGACATTTAAATGGTCATTGGACAGACATATGGATTAAAATGGAATAGTGTCGGGTAGACTGGGCTTCAGATTATTTTGACAGTTTCACGCAACATCGAGGACCGAAGGGCCTGCATTGCACTACAGTGTTGAATGATCGATTCTCTATTTTCTATGTATGGAACGAACTGCCAGAGGAAATGTTAGAAACAAGTACAACGAAAACATGGGGGAGACACTTGAGCAGGTACATGGAGTGGAGAAGGTTTGAAGAGATATGGGCCAAACGCAGGAAAATACGTTTAGGAAACCTGGTGGATTGCAGAGTCTGTTTCTGTGCTACATGTCTCCAGTTACTGGACGAGAAGGATACCGAGATAAGACATGCAATGGAAACAATCACAATTTCCAGAGATAGGGATGATAGTCTGGGTTTGAGTACGTTTCAAATAGGTGGAGAAATAAGCGAGAGACGAGAAGGTTACAATGATGGTAACTGTTATAGGAGTTAGCATGGTCGACAAAATGTGCCACAGATACAGTTTCAGAGAGGGAACACAGAACACAAGGATCCCAGGAAGCATTGCCGCCGTCTCTTGGTAGCGCTGCTTTTACATGTGTTGTACTCGACAGTACAGTTCTGGATTGATGACTGTGAACTCCTTATGCCGTCTTATTACAACATACATTAAATTAGGGATGGTGATTAAGCTTGGATTGTGTCCGTACTGTGCTCCACCTCCAGAAATGTATCTATGCCACACTTTGTTAGTCGATGATTGGAGCCCTCCTATTGATCCCTGTTCTGTTCACAGTGTGTGATCCTACCTAGCTGCAGGATTTATTGAAAGCTCCAGGGCTCCATTAACGTTTCTCCCCCTGGATAACAAACCATCTTCAATGACGTGATGGACGAGACACTCAGCAACTGGGAGGTCTATGGAGACAGGAACTTCCTGAATACATACAGGAGACAAGGAGATAGGCAGAATGGGGAATTAGACTGATGAAGTAAGGCTGACATATAGAGAATGGCACTGAGTACCACAGGGACCCTGATAGACAGAGGTAAATTGAGAAACAGATTTGTTAAGAGTTATCAGTTATCTGTAAGAATAATAGGATGGTTATGGTAGGGGATTTCCAAACATAGACTGGGACTGCCATAGTGTTAAGGGTTTAAATGGAGTGGAATTTCTTAAGTATATATTATGAAAATTTTCTGATTAACTATGTGTGTGCACGTATGGGGCCAGCAATCATAATATTATTAGTTATAATACGGTAAACGGAAAACGGTAGGCCAGATCTAAAAGTTGAAGTTCTAAACTGGAGGAAGGCTAATTATGATGATATTGGGCACACACTTTCAAAAGCTGCTTGGGGCAGATATTCACAGGTGAAAGGATGGCTGGAAAATGAGAAGCCTTCAGAAATGAGATAACGAGATAACGAGAGTGCAGAGACAGCATTTTCCTGTCAGATTGGGAGGAAAGATTGGTAGCTGAAGGGAATGCTGGATGAGAAAAGAAATCGTGGATTTGGTGAACAAAGCGAAGGTAGCATATGTCAGGTATAGACAAGATAGATCGAATGAACCCTTGGAAGAGAACAAAGGCGATAGGAGTACACTTAAGAATGAAATCAGGAGGGCAAAACGGGGGCATGAGAGAGATTTGGCAAACAGAGTTAAGGAGAATCCAAATGCAAAACATGAAATATATGCAGTATGAAGCAGAGGGGGCACAGTCTCGGACGAGAAACAGAGTTCAGGTTTCAAATCAAATCAAAAATGTGTTCATTTTATTTTGCTGGATGTCTATCAAGACGTTTCACACGTCTTCTAGGGGAATGAATTCGCTTGCTCAATTTTCATGGATCAAAATTGGAGTTATCATATCACCCTCTCACCCTGTTAGCAAAGTGTGCAGCAATATCATAGAGCCATGAGATATGGACAGCACGGACAACACAGACTTCAGTCCAACTTGTCCATGTCCAACAGATCTCCGAAACCGATCCTGCCGCGATTGCAAGCACTTGACCCATTTCTCTCTAAACCCTTGCTATTCAAATACACGTCCAGATTCCTTAGAAGTATTGGAATTGTACCAGCCGCTAACAACTCATCTGGCAACTTATTCCAAACCAGCACCACACTCCGCGTGAAGCCGTTGCCCCTCACTGACTTTCGAATTTTCACTCTCCCACACCAGATCTATACCCTCTAGTTCTGCACTTCCACACCTGAGCGAAAGGAACTTGTGTATTTGCCCTATTCATGTCCCTCATGATTGAACATCCTCTATAAGATCAGCTCCCAGCCTCTGACGCGCCCGGAAAATAGTGACAGGCTATTCAGCCTATAAATGTTTCCATCTTTTCCACTTTCAAATGTAGGATGTAGCGCTGTCTGAAGCAATCATCTTAGCAAATGATCTGTCGCTGACAAACGCTGCAGGAAGGTGTGATAACTTGCTGAATGTGCTGTCAGGCGAAGATTGCATAAGCAACATGAGCCATTGAACAAAACGCGTAACTGAGTTCTGAGCAGTTGCTGACACCAAAGCAACTGTGTCATTCGGGAGCGAAAAGAATCCCACTGTTAGATTACAATTCAAATGCATTTGGCATAAGGGTCGTAGCAGTTGCTCAGCAGCATATCACCAAAGGTCTGTGAGGACCAAGGAGCACAGTGTGCGATCGTTGAAGGTACGGTTCTCCAGACGATATTTGTCAACACGACAAGCTGCAGCTGGGCTGGTGGCATTGCGATTGAAATTGCATGCGTCTGGACTTTGCGGACAATGCTGGATATAGAGTATGTGCGTTTGGAAAGGTAATGTGGAAGCATTGGAAAGGTTGTGGAGGGGATTTACCAGTATGTTGCCTGAGAGATTTGGGGCTGTTCTCATTGGAAAGAAGAAGGCTAAGGGGGATTTGATACAGACGTAAAAGAGGATCAGAGGGTTAGATAGGGTAGACAGTGAAAGCATTTTTCCTGGGATGATGACGTCAGTTTGTATGAGGGGACATAACTACAAATTGAAGGCTGATAGATTTAAGATCATGTCAGATGCAGGTTCATTAAATAGAGAGTGGTAAGCGCATGGAATGCCCTACCTGCCAATGTAGTTAACTCAGCCACATTGGAGAGATTGAAACAATCCTTGGATAAGCACATGGATGATGATGGAATAGTTAGGGAGATGAGCTGAGAATAGTTCACAGGTCGGCGCAACATCGAGGGCCGAAAGGCCTGTTCTGCATTGTATTGTTCTATGTTCTATGTTCTGCAATAGGGCCCCTCAAATATCAACAAGGCCGCCATTGTGTGGCGTTGCTGGCGATGGAGGAAATGATAAACGAGTGTTTTGCATCAGTGTTTATTGTGGAAAAGGACATGGAAGATATAGAATGGGGGGAATTGATGGGGACACCTTGAAAAATGTCCATATGACAGAGGAGGAAGTGCTGGATGTCTTCAAACATATAAAAGTGGATAAACCTCCAGGTCCTGATCAGGTGTACCCTAGAACTCTGTGGGAAGCTACGGAAGTGATTGCTGGGCCCCTTGCTGAGATATTTATATCATCGATAGTCATAGGTGAGATGCTGGAAGACTGAAGGTTGGCAAACGTCGTGTCACTGTTTTAGTATGGTGTTAAGTACAAACCAGGGAACTATAGACCAGCGGGCCTGACGTCTAAGACAAGAGTAAAGGAGAACAGTTCTGAAAAATATTTTCACACTTAGAATAAACTATCTTGATGCAGCATTGGTTGAAATAGTTTCTAATCTAAGGATAGAACTCATGGTGTTTGCGTGGACAGTGTTATTGCTGTAAAATTCCAGATTTTGTGTTTTTCTTATTTCATTATGATGTACTGAGCAATAACATCCTTGACAATTGGCATTAAGTTTATTATTGTAATTAAATTGTTCATTGACAGAAAATTGGAAAACAGCAAAAAAAAGCTGCGAAATAGAGTCATGGTGTAACTTCGATCTCCCCAAGGAGCTTCCACACAGTAATAAGGCAGCATTTCGGGGAATGCATCAGCTCAGAGTTTCAAACAAGGAGCTTGCCAGTTGCCTGAAGGGACTGATCATCTCGCATGGAAGAAATGTTTCAACCAATTGATCACCTGGTCTTCTACACCACCCTTGCCTTTGCTGGCATTCCTGGTCAGGCTTCATGACAATTGAATTTGTTTAAATCTGCTGATAATATGCTCTTAACCTTTTGCTGTTTAAGAATAATGTCTCCAGTTCACTACTGGTTAGCCTTATCCAGACACCAGAACAGTGATAGCAATTCACTGAGCAGCATTCTTGGTACAATTCTCCACTGACAGAGATGCCCAACTTCACTGCTGCTGCAGCATTTTCAGATGTCAGTGTTGTATCAACTGTTCCACTTTCACATGATTTGAAGTTATGTGGAGCGATCAGGCAGGTTAGTTCTGAAGAAGGGTCACTGGACTGGAAACATTAACTCAGCTTTCTCTCATATAGATGTTGTCAGTCCCACTGAGAAATTTCTGCTTTTGTTGTACAAATGAAGCCTGATTTCGCTCGAATTTTGAAGTTTAAGGGATGATCTGAGCGAAATCCTTCAAAATATTAATGGCAAAAAAGAGGAAAGATTAGCTATTTCCATTTCTGGTAGATTCTAGAATGAAGGAGCACAATATGAGTATTGGGGAGAGAAAGTTAATGAGAGATGCTAGGAAGCACTTCTCCACACAAACGATGGGAAAGGTTTGGAACTCTCTTCAGCAAACAGCAGTGGATGCTTCATCAGTTTTGAACTTTAAATCGGATGTCATTTTTTTTCTGTAAGTAAAGGAATCGAAGGATACATGCCGCACTGTAGTTTGCAAAGCTTTATCTAACTAACATATCTTCGGGAAAATCTTTCTTCCTCACTGTCTTTGATCAAGTAATTCCAGTCTTGGGAGATATCCCTCCTTCTGCCTGCATGTTGAGACACTTGTCATGTACATATGTGTAGATTTACAGTGTAAATATATCAGCAGTCCTAACACGCACAAATTGCCCTTAACCAGCCCGTGCATGCTGAGGAATGTTGTCCTGTGTGTCTTGATTGAAATCTTGTGCAGTTTTTGATAATCATTTTTTCCTGATCCTGATGTGACTCTGACCAGAATTTCATTCAGTGCGAAGAGTGGAAAATAAACCAATCAAAGGAGGCTTGAGATTGCTTTATTGACAGTCCAATCACGAGCCCTATGAGTGAGTTGGGGTTCTCCTCTTGTCAGAGTTGGAGCTGATAACTTAAAGTGTCTACTCCAATCATTCAAATAGTTACCTGGAATTCCTTTTGCTCTCCTAGCATGCGCTCAACTTCTGTCAAAACTCCATAATCTCTGAAACGACTGGGCTGGAGGAGCATCTGAGGTGGCTCCAAAAGGCTTAGATTTCAAACCCAGTCAACACCAACCACTTCCACTCACACAGTTGCACTGGGTTTCGGTGGTAAAATCTTACTGCTTTTCGTTGGAACAGGAGAAGTAGTTTCTAATCAATCATTCATTGCTTCCTTTCCCATTTGTCTTCCACAGTTAATTTGCTGGTGATTGTTATCCTTTCCCTAGGAAATTGCGGAGTTTCTCGTTCCACTACTCGTTACCTAGTGATTATGGCAGTTGCCGATCTGATGGTCATTATCTCTGGTGTTATACTGAGGAGATTTACCTATTATTATTACCCACTCTGTTTTTTGGCCATCCCTTCTGTGTGTAGTGTTGCTCGGGTCTTAACGTTTGCTGCTACCAATTGTTCTGTCTGGTTCACCGTCACTTTCTCCTTTGACAGATTTGTAACAATTTGTTGTCAGTAGCTGAGAACAAAATATTGCACTGAGAAAACTGCAACTGTGGTTCTAACAAGAACATGCACCCTGTTCTTTTTGACAAATATCCCCATCTATCTTACAATTGAGCCTCGTTGGATTATCAATAATGTGCCATTCTCCTGTAAAAGAAAGTCAAGCTACTATACTGAGACTTGGTGGGTGGCATTCGATTGACTTGACACGGTTTTTACCGCTTTACTACCATTCGTTTCAATTCTGTTGCTCAATGCTCTGACAGTCAGACACATTTTAATAACCAGTCAAGTTCGGAATGGGTTAATGTGTCAGATCAAAGGAGAGAAACGCAGATACCCAGAAATGGAGAGCAGAAAGAAATCTATGATTTCGCTCTTCGCCATATCTGGGAGCTTCATCCTCCTGTGGTTAATCACTGTTATAGATTTCTTATATTATATCATTCAAGGAATCCATCCAGATGATTACTCGCCTTTTCTATTTCACTTGAGGAAAGTTGGTTTCATGTTGTGGAATCTAACTTGCTGCACGAACACATTTATTTATGTCATAACATTGTCTAGGTTCAGAGCAAAGATCAGTAACACAGTAAACTACCTGGTTACGTGAATTCCTTGTGTTATGAAAAAATAAAACTCATCAAGTAAACGCACAGGAGGGTCATTTTGTTTCCAACGGATAAATGAGTTTTAAAAGTTCACTCATGGGATATGGGCATCGATGGCTGGGTTAGTTTTTATTACCCTTCCCTAGCTCCCCCGTGGGAAGTTGTTTGTGAGCTGCCTTCTTGAACTGCTGCTGTGCATGTGCTATATGTCAACCCACATAATTACAAGGGAGGGTAGTCAGGGAATTCAACCCAATTTTACGAAACAAACCGTTCTATATTTGCAAATCAGGAATGTGAGAAACTTGGATGGGAACTTGCTGGGGTGGTGTTCCCATGTATCTATTGGCCTTGTACTTCTGGATGGAAGTGGTCAGTTGCTGTCTGAGGATTTGTGATGAACCTCTACCGTGCACCTTATAGATAGTACGCACCGCTCCTCCTGAGCATTGATTGTGGAGGCATTTGATGCTTGTGGATGTGGTGAGAAAGAAGCGGCTTACTTTGTCCTGCAAGGTATCGAGCGTCTTGAATGTTTGTTGGAGCGAGACCCATCCAGGCAAGTGGGAAGTATTCCATCACACTCCTGACAGAGTGTCTATATACCAATGCAGGCAAAGTGATGAGCTGAGAACATGCGGATTCCCTATTGTAGCACAACGCAAATGAATTGGCCAGGAAAATAGAATTTCTTTCTGGGTAATTCTTTCAGCTTAGAACCGTCTGTCACCTTCCATCAAAATTACATTATTCAGTGGGCTCCAATGAAACGAAACAGAATGGTTAAACAGAAAATGTTTCACTGTTAAATACATGACCTTACTGTTCATTAACAGTTCAGCAAACTCACACAGAGCAACATATGAACTGTTTCGACGCGTGAAGTTGCTGCATGCTATCGCAAATCGTTACCAGAACCCAACCACCAAAGGAATGATAACAAATGCCTTAGCTCCCTATTTTTCAACGTCAAGCTGGTCAGTTCCAATGGGCTACTACTCCAATGTGGTCGAATCAGAAATTGTCTGTCCCCGGGAGCAGAGTCGAAACAGTGCAACAAATTTCCCTCTCTGCTGGCCTTCCAACGCCATTGCATGGAGTTGGTGGCATGAAAACACTGAAGGATTCGGTCAAAGAGGAATGATTTGGAGGTGCCAGTGTTAGACTAGGGTGGACAAAGTTAAAAATCACGCAACGCCCTATCATAGTCCAACAAGTTTATTTAGAAGCCCTAGCTTACAAGGCGCTGCCTCCTCATCAGGTGGCTGTGGAACATGATCGTACAACACAGAATGTACACCAAAATTGTTACAGGACAATGACAACTTTAGTTGTTTAAACAAGAAATCACACAACACCAGGTTATACTTCTTAAACAAATTTACATTACGCCTATCATCTTTTGAAATGGGATATGATGGTTTAGGTTCTTTAATATGTAAATATCAGAATTGCATTCTCAAGGTGGCGTCAGCTTATCTAATAATAGAACGTATGACATAGAACATAGAAAAGTACAGCACAGAACAGGCCTTTCGGCCCACGATGTTCTGCTGAGGCTTATTCCTAATCTAAAATAAAATAACCTAACAAACGCTCTTCTCAATTTACCGCTGTCTATGTGCGTGTCCAGCAGTCACTTAAATGTGCCTAATGACTCTGCTTCCACCACAGCCGCTCGCAATGCAGTCCATGTGCTCACAACCCTCTGTGTAAAGAACCTATCTCTGAAGTCTCCTCTGTATCTTCCTCCTAACACCTGAAAACTATGACTCCTCGTGCACTCAATCATGCCCTGGGGAAAAGTGTCTGACCATCATCTCTGTGTTTGCTTCTCCAGAGAGAAATGTCCGAGCTTTATCAACCTCTCTTCATAAGACAAGCCTTCCAGTCCAGACAGTATCCTGGTAAACCTTCTTTTCACCCTCCCCAAAGCCTCCGTATCTTTCCTATAATAGGGCGACCAGAACTGGACACAGTATTCCAACTGTGGTCTCACCAGGGCTTTGCAGAGTTGCATCAAAACCTCGTGGCTTTGAAACTCAATACCCCGTTAACGAAAGCCAAAACAGCATATCCTTTCTGAACAACCCTATCCACTTGGGTAGCAAATTTGAGGGTTCTCTGAATTTGAACACCAAGACCCCGCTGTTCCTAAACACTGCCAAGAATCCTGTTTTTAATCCTATATTCTGCACTCAAGTTCGACCTTTCAAAATGCATCACTTCGCATTTATCCAGGTTGAACTCCATCTGCCATTTCACAGCCCAACTCTGCATCCTGTCAATGTCACGCTGCAGCCTACAATAACCCACGATATTATCAACGGCACCTCCAACCTTTGTATCATCGGAAAATTTAATTTTCCACCCCTCAACCTCCTCATCCAAGTCATTTATAAAAAGTACAAAGCGCAGAGGCCCAAAAACACAGCTCTGCGGGACACCATTCGCCACTGACCTCCAGGCAGAATACTTTGCATCGACAACTACTCTCTGCCTTCTGCCAGCCAAGTAATTCTGAATCCAGGGAGCGAAGCCTCCCTGTATCCCATACTTGCTGTCTTGAGGAATGAGCTGATCATTGGGAACCTTAACAAATGCCTTGCTGAAGTCCATGTAGACTACATCCACTGCTCGACCTTCGTCAACCGGTCTCGTCACCTCCTCAAATAACTCAACGAGCTTTGTGAGGCATGACCTGCTCCTCACAAAGCTATGCTAACTGCCTTTAATCACGCTATCCGTTTCCAAATAATCATAAATCCTATCCCTCAAAATTATCTCTAAAGTCTTGCTGACCACAGACATAAGACTGACTGCTCTGCAATTGCCAGAGATTTGCCCATTACCCATCTTGAGAAGAGCAACAACAAGCGCATCCCTCCAATCCTCTGGTATGACTTCCGTGGATAGTGAGGAAGAAAAGGTCTTCGTCAGCAGGTTAGCAACCTCCTGTTTCTCTTCCCAGATCAACCTAGGAGAAATCTGGTCTGTCCCTGGAGGCTTATTAATCTCAATGTTTGCCAAGATTTCCAGCACATCAACTTCTTCAATCTTTATCTGTTCAAGCCTATTTCCCAGCGCCTCAAAGTTCTCATTAAGTCCCCTTTCCTTCGTGAAAACTGAAACAAAAAAACTCATGTAGGGCTTCCCCTATCTGATCAGACACCAAGCACACAAGTTCGCCATGCTCTCCCTGACCGGCCCCAGCTTCTCCTTGATGCTTCTTGTGTTCCTGACGGAAGAGCCTTTTCCATGTCTACTCACCCCAGCTCTCCTCATTCCATTTCTGAGCTCTTTTCTGCAGCTTGTAATCCTCTGAAGCTGTGCTAGATCCTTGCTTCCTCCACCTTATGGAAGGTGCCTTCTTTCTTTTGATGAGAATCACCTCTGTTCTCGTCATTCAACACTCCTTAATCTTACTCCTTCTTGCCTGTTTCAGAGGAATAAATCTATGCATCACTCGCACCAACCGCACCTTAAACTTTCTCCACATATCTGTTGTGCCCTTTCTGTCGAACAATTGCACACAATCTGTGTTTTTCAACTCCTGTCTGATAGCGTCATAATTTACTTTTCCCCAATTAAATATATTTCCATGGTAACAGCTCCTTTCCCCTTCCGTGGCTATGGTAAATCTGAGGCAGTTGTGATCACTGTCACCAAAGTCTTCTCCATTGCTCATTGCCGTGCACCAAATCCAAAATAGCCTCTCCCCTTGTCGGCCTGTCAATATACTGAGGAAGGAAACCCTCCGGAACACAGACAAAAAACGGCTCCATTCAAACCATCTGAATGAAGGAGAGTCCAGTCAATATTGGGAAAGTTGAAGTCGCCTATAACAACAACCCTGCTCCATCTGTATTTTTCCAACATCTGCCGGCCTTTGAGTTCTTTGATCTCCCTCTGCAATTTGGGGGTCTACAAAAAAAAAACAATTCGGTAGATGCTCATTTGCTTTTCGTAACTTCCACCCATACAGACTCAGTCGACAATCCTTCCTCGACAATCTTCATTTCAGCAGCTGTGATGCATTCACTGATTAGCAATGCTACACCCTCTCCACTTTTTCCACTCTCCGTGTTCTTTTTAAAAGTTCTAAATCCTGGAACATGTAGCAATCATTCCTGCCTCTGTGCAACACATGTCTCCGTTATGGCCTCAACATCATAGTCCCAAGTACTGATCCAATCGACAAGTTGATCAATCTTATTTCTGACACTCTGCGTTAAAGCAGACACACTTTAACCGATCCCTTTGTTTCATTGCATGAAAAACCTTCCCGATAGATTCACTACACACTGTCACTGCCTCATCTACAATACCTCCCTCTCAGATATGTAACTCTGGTTCCCAGTCCCCTCCTGAACCACTAGAGCAAATCGCCTACACAGGAGATGCGTGCCCCTCCAGTTCAGCTGCAACTCGTCTTTCAGATACATGTCGCACCTTGATGAGAAGGCAACCCAATGGTCTAAATACTTGAAGATCTCTCTGCTCAGCGACACTACCAAGAATCTTACCATTACTGCAGTACTTTTTATTCCGAGTACTCAATCCAAACTAAATCACTTCACACGTTTCCCCATTAAATTCCATTTGCCACCATTCAGCCCATCTCTGCAGGTTATCTAGGTCCCTCTGTAACCCATAACATTCTTCTGTACTATCTACAACTCGACTAAGTTTAAATCTGCAAAATTTAGTATCCTAGCCATTTAGACTCGACTCAAGTCGTTCACAAACACCAATGAACCCAAACCAGATACTTGAGATACACCACGAATAACTGAATTCCGGGGAGAACATTTCGCATCAACCACCACTTTCTATCTTCTTTCAGCTAGCCGATGTCTGACCCAAACGGCTAAATCACACTCAATCCAATGCCAATAAATTTTGTGCAATAGCCTACCGTGTGGAACTTTACCAAAACCTTCCTGAAATCCATATACACACATCAACCGCTTTACCCTCATCCACCGGTTGGTCACCTTCTCAATACACTCATAAAGTATGTGAGGCACGGCCGATATTTCACAAAATCGTGTTGACTGTCCTGAGTCAACTTACTCCTTTCAAGATGATTATAAATCCTGTCTGTTAAAAACCTTTTCTAATACTTTACCATAACAGAAGTGAGGCTTAGTGGTCTATCAAAACCAGCATTTTCTCTACTCCCCTCCTGGTACAAGGGGACAACATTTGTTATCCTTCAGTCTTCTGGCACTGTTCCTGCAGACAATGACGACATAAATTTCACCACCAAAAGCTCTGTGGTCTCCTCTCTTTGTTCTCAGAGGATCCGAGGGCAAATCCCAAATGGGCTCAGTGGGCTTATTTATTTTCACACTTTCCAGAATTGCTAACATCTCCTCCTTGTGAACCTCAATCCCATCCAGTCTAGTAGCCTGTATCTCAGTATTCTCCTCGACAAAATTTTTCTTTTCCAATGTGAATGCTGATGAAAACTATTCATTTAGCGATTTCACTGTCTCCTCTGACTTGGCACATAATTTCCCACGACTACGCTTGATTGGCTCTAAACTTACTCTGGTCATTCTTTTATTCCTGATATACGCCGAGAAAGATTGAGGGTTTTTTCTCGATCCTACCTGCTAACAACTTCTCAAGTTCCCCACTCCCCCTCACCCCCGATTCTTCATAGCTCTCTCTTTCGATCTTTTCTGGCAAACATGTAACTCTCAAGCGCAGTAACCCAGCCTCCCCGTCTCAGCCTTACATAAGCCTTCTTCTTCCTCTTTCAGGAGATTCAACTTCTTTCATGAACCACTGCTCCCTCGCTCGGCCACTTCCTCCCTGCTTGACAGGTACATAGTTATTCAGGACATGCAGTAGCTGTTCCTTGAATCAGCCCCAAATTTCAATTGTGCCATTCTCTAAAGTTTCCTTACCCATTCTATCATCCTAAATCTTGCCTAATCCTGTCATGATTGGCTTTACCCCAGTAATAACTTTTGCTCTGCTGTATATAGCTATCCCTTTCCATCACAAATATAAACAGAACCAAATTGTGGTCACTATCAACAAAGTGCTCACCTGCCGTAACATCTAAGACTTGGTCAGGTTTAATATCCAGTACCAAATTCAACGTGGCGTCGCACCTTCTTGGCCTGTTTACACACGGTGTCAGCAAATACACCTGCATGCATTGAACAAAAATTGACCGATTTAATGTTTCGAACTATTGGATTTCCAGTCAATATTTGGAATGTTAAAGTCTCCCATGACAACTACCCTGTTACTCTCGTCCCTGTCCAGAATTATTTTTGCTATCCTCCCCTCTACATCTCTGGAACTATTCGGAGGTCCATAGAAAACCTCCAACAGGGTGAATGCTTCTTTCTTGTTTCTAACCTTAGCCAATACTACCTCAGCAGCTGATTCCTCAACAATTCTCTGTACTACCATAATGCCGTTCTTGACTAACAATGCCACCCCCCCCCCCCCCCCACCTTCTTTTACCATCTTCTTCGTTTTTACAAAACAACGAAACTCTGGAACCTGTTACAGCCATTCCTGTCCCTTTTCTATCCATATCTCTGCAATGGCCACAACATCAAAGTCCCAGTTGAATACCTATACTGCCTGTTTACCCACCTTATCCAGGATGCCCCTGGCGCTGGCATAGACACACTTTAAACCACTTTCCTTCTTGCCGGTGCACACTTGCAACCTTCAAACCATATTTCTCACATCACTTAAACCATATTTCTCACATCATTTAAAATGAATAGGGAGGGAGGAAAGAGAAGGGGATGTAGCACTACTAATCAGAGAGGGTATCACAGCTACAGAAGCTTCCATTGTCGAGGAAGATCTGCCTACCGAGTCAGTATGGGTGGAAATTAGGAACAGCAAGGGAGCAGTCCCCTCGTTAGGAGTTCACTACAGCCCCGCCAATAGCAGCAGGGAGATGGAAGAAAACATAAGTCAGGAGATTTTGGAAAAGTGTGGACGTAGTAGGGTTGTTGTAATGGGTGACTTTAACTTTCCAAATATTGATTGGAAACTCCTTTGAGCAGAAGATTTGAATGGAGCTGTTTTTGTAAGGTGTGTTCAGGAGGGTTTCCGAACTCAGTGCGTTGATAGGCCGACGAGGGGAGAGGCCATTCTAGACTTGGTGCTCGGAAACGAGCCAGGGCAGGTATCAGATCTTGTGGTGGGAGAGCTTTTTCGGGATAGTGACCACAACTGCCTCACATTCTACATAGCTATGGAGAAGGAGAGGAATTAGGCAAAACAGGAGGATATTTAATTGGGGAAGAGGAAACTATGATGCGATTAGACATGAGTTAGGAAGCATGGATTGGGAGCAATTGTTCCATGGTAAAGGCACTATAGACATGTGGAGACTCTTTAAGGAACAGGTGTTGCAAGTGATGAATAAATATGTCCCTCTGAGACAGGCAAGAAGTGGTAAGACTAAGGAACCTTGGATGACGAGAGCGGTGGAGTTTCTCGTCAAAAGAAAAAAGGTAGCTTTCATAAGGTGGAAGAAGCTAGGGTCAATCTCAGCTCTAGAGGGTTGCAGGCAGGCGAGGAAGGAGCTCATAAATGGTCTGAGGAGAGCCAGGAGGGGGCACGAGAAAGGCTTAGCAGAACGGATTAGGGAGAACACAAAGGCATTTTACACTTATGTGAGGAATAAGGGAATGGTCCAAGAAAGAGTATGGCCGATCAGGGATAGCATAGGGAACTTGTGTGTGGAATCTGAGGAGGTAGGGGAAGCGCTAAATGAGTTTTTTTGCTTCAGTCTTTACGAAAGAAACAAACTTGGTAGTGAATATGACCTTTGAAGAGCAGGTGTGCATGCTGGAATGGATAGAGATAGAGGAAGCTGATGTGCTGAAAATTTTGTCAAACATTAAGATTGACAAGTCGCCATGCCCGGACCAGATTTGTCCTCGGCTGCTTTTGGAAACGAGAAATGCAATTACTTCGCCACTTGCGAAGATCTTTGCATCCTCGCTCTCCACTGGACTCGTACCTGAGGACTGGAGAGAGGCAAATGTAATTCCTCTCTTCAAGAAAGGAAATAGAGAAATCCCCGGCAATTACAGACCAGTAAGTCTCACGTCTGTTGTCTGCAAGGTGTTCGAAAGGATTCTGAGGGATATGATTTATGACCATCTGGAAAAGCATGGCTTGATTAAATGCAGTAGACACGGCTTTGTGAGGATTTTATCGAGTTTTTTGAGGATGTGACTAGAAAAGATGATGAGGGTAGAGCTGTGGATGTGGTGTATATGGACTTCAGCAAGGCATTTGATAAGGTTCCACATGGTAGGCTCATTCAGAAGGTCAGGTGGAATGCGATACAGGGGAACTTAGCTGTTTGGATACAGAATTGGCTGGCCAACAGAAGACAGCGAGTGGTAGTAGAAGGAAAATATTCTGCCTGGAAGTCAGTGATGAATGGTGTTCCACAGGGCTCTCTCCTTGGGCCTCTACTGATTGTAATTTTTATTAATGACTTGGATGAAGGGATTGAAGGATGGGTCAGCAAGTTTGCAGACGACACAAAGGTTGCAGGTGTCGTTGACAGTATAGAGGGCTTTTGTCGCCTTAGCGGGACATTGACAGGATGCAGAGATGGGCTGAGAGGTGGCAGATGGAGTTCAACCTGGATAAATGCGAGGTGATGCATTTTGGAAGGTCGAATTAGAAAGATGAGTACAGGATTAAGGATAGGATTCTTGGCAGTGTTGCGGAACAGAGGGATCTTGGCGTGCAGGTACATAGATCCCTGAAAATGGCCACCCAAGTGGACAGGGTTGTTAAGAAAGCATGTGGTTCTGGCTTTCATTATCATGGGGATTGAGTTTAAGAGTCATGAGGTCTTGTTGCAGCTCGAAAAAGCTTTGGTTCGACAGCACTTGGAATACTGCGTCCAGTTCTCGTCGACCTATTATAGAAAAGATGTGGATGCTTTGGAAAGGGTTCAGAGGAGGTTTACCAGGATGTTTCCTGGACTGGAGGGCTTATCTTATGAAGAGAGGTTGACTGAGCTCGGACTTTTTTCATTGGAGAGAAGGAGGAGGAGAGGGGACCTAGTTGAGGTATACAAGATAATGAGAGGCATAGATAGAGTCGATAGCCAGAGACTATTTCCCAGGGCAGAAATGACTAACACGAGGGGTCATAGTTTTAAGCTGCTTGGAGGAAAGTATAGAGGGGAGGTCAGAGGTGGGTTCTTTCCACAGAGACTTGTGAGCGCATGGAATGAGTTGCCAGCAGCAGTTGTGGAAGCAAGGTCATTGGGGACATTTAAGAGACTACTAGACATGCATATGGTCACAGAAATTTGAGGGTGCATACATGAGGATCAATGGTCGGCACAACATCGTGGGCTGAAGGGCCTGTTCTATGCTGTACTGTTCCATGTTCTATGTTCTACTAATTTCAACCTCCTGGACGCTCGAAGAACAATTTACGTTACCATTTCCCTGCTGCAATACTTTAAACCATCCCAAATAGCATGAGGTTTCTGGACATCAATATGTAAATCCCAGAATATCTTTTAAGTCACACTCTCGAGACAACTTGAGATTTGAGATGGGAAGTGTTAATAGGGATATGGATCAAATGCAGGCAGTTGGGAGTAGCTGAGTGAGCACCATGATACGCATGGACCAGTTTGAGCTGAAGAGATTGTTTCATATTGAATTTCTCTATAACTTGATTGTGTCCTAAAGTTCACCTCTGGAATTCAACCGTTTTTCAGATTGTGAATCAAATTTGTAGCAAACTCAGGATCTGGGTGGTACTGGAAGAACCCAATGTGGCCGTCGCTGAGCGGGTTATTGCTGAGCAGATGCGGCTTGATGGCACTGTTGATGACATCTTTCATCACGTTACTGATGATTGAAAACAGACTGATGGAGTCGAAATTGGCCAAGTTGTATTTGTCCTGTGTTTTTGTGCTGAATATACGTCGGTGATTATCCACACTGTCGGTAGATGCCAGTGCCGTACTGGTACTGAAACATCTTGGCCTGGCAGGTGTCAAGATCCAGAGCACACGTCGTGCGTATTATTGCCAGAATGTCGGTAGCATCCAGAACCTTTGCACTATTTGTCCATTTCTTTGTTATTATTTGTAGTGATGGCGAGTAAGCTTCAGCTACCTCAGGCGGCAGAGCATAAATCTAAAGGTGTGAAATCGAGCGCCACGCTCGGTACATTCATTTTACAGCTTAGTTTTCCTAGTTGGATCCCAGCTCTCCATTCCGCTGGCAATGTCACCAGCCAAAACATGCTCTCTCTTGCTCTCTATCTCTCACTCTCTCTCTGTCTCTCTCTCTGTCCCTCACCCCCTGTCTCTGGTGCTCTCTCTTTCTCTCTCTCTCTCTCTCTCGCTATCTCTTTCTCTCTGTTTCCTGTTTCTGAGTGAAAACTGCCCCCGCTTCACTGGAAATGCTAGAGACAAGTTTGTAAGTGTACCCGAATGTAAAATGCAAGGTATCCCCTTCAAGGGTGCAGGTTCCACTCCAAAACTGCACCAAGCAGAATGTTCAGAGTCGCAAAATGAGAATGATTACTTCACCACGCTGCCCCCACTACCCCCGATATCCGCAGCTTCCCTTACACTCAACACCTGGTCCCGAAGAAGGGTTACACCCGAAACGTCGACGTCTCCACCTCCTGATGCAGCCTGCTTTAGTGTGTTCTTCCAGCCTCTTGCCTGTCTATTTTCTATTCCATCTTCTGTCGTTTTTGTTTTATTTTATCTAACGGAATTAGAATGGCCGCTTCCTGAGGGGGACTAACAGTGACGGCTGCATCCCAAATGGAGCTGAACTAGAATTAACTGATTCAGAAGGTTCCGATTCAAAGCTACGGTAACTCCCCCCGAACGTGACGCAGTTCACATGGAAAGAAGTCTTCTTTTGTGACTGTGTGGGTTGACACAATGAACGGTTTATTCTCCGAGACGGAAGGACAGGATTACGAGGTTTCAGTGTGAGGCAGAAGTGACCTGAGGATCGGGGAAATCAAACATTCCACAGCAGAGAGAGCTGATTGATCCACAAACCCTCTCCCATCTTCTGTTTCTGAAACAAAACCCGAAATTGCTGTAAATTCCCAGCAGGCCTGGCAGCATCAGGGAAAGGAAAGCAGAGTTAACATTTGGGGTCCAGTGATGCTTGTGATTTCACATCCATCTCCCTCTGCCTTTCAGCACCCTCCAATTTTGGTTGAATCTCTTGTGTCTGACACCTTCACACTGAGCTTCTCTTTCATTATTTCCGTTATTTACCTCATAGAAGATTTTAAAATCACAAGGGTCAAACGTAGAGACAGTAGTAAAGAATGTTTATTTCCTCAGGCAGGTGAGTTCAAAACTAGAGGGTTTAAGGTGAGAATGGTAAAATTTAAAAGTGATCCGAGGGACTTTTTTCACATGAAGTTTGTGCGTGTGTGGAATAAACTTTCAGAGGAAGTTGCAGAGTCTGGTACACTCACACCATTTCAACATTTGAATGGTTACATGCATAGGAAGAGTCGAGAGAGATATGGGGCGAGTAATGGCAAACAGGGCGAGAATAATTTCGAATATCTGGACTGCATGGACGAATTGGACAGGAGGGCCTGTTCCTGTGCTCTGCACCTTTGTGATACTCCAACTGCTGAACACTGTCTTTAATAGATTGTTGGCAGGAGCGTTGGGCGCCAGGCACTGTGGTGTAATAATTTAGTGTGTTCGGCGGTTATACCAGAAGGTCGTTGTTTCCAAACTGCCCAAAACCGAAGGCTTTCCTGACTTTTGCTGCTAGAAGACCATTCTCCTTGCACATTGTCAACGTCTCAGTGAAAACGTTTGACTGCAGAAAATAACTCTGACCCAAGTGTGAATGCTGTCTGTGAGACAGTTCGAGTGGTCTGGGTTACCAGCTGCTCAGACAAATGGCAGAGAGCCAATTCCAAACCATGCTTCCAAACATACTGAAAGTGTTGAAGTAACATCAGAAAGAATATAATAACAGTGAACCATGAAAAGTGAAGATTATCAATTCCAGTCCCGATTAGATTAGATCAACAATGTGCTGGTGCTTCCACCGGATCGAGAAGACAAGTCACCAGCCTCCCTCACCAGGACAAAAATGGAGGAAATGAGAGAAATTTAACAAAGTTTCACATCACAATTGCCCTCCCTTCCACCACAGTACCAAATAACAACGAATAGATTCAATACAGGATTTGGTTTCATAACAGAGGTGAAATAATGATCTCTATTCACTTTCAAAGACACTGGTGAACATAGAACATAGAACATGACAGCGCAGTACAGGCCCTTTGGCTCTCGATGTTGCGCCGCCCTGTCATACTAATCTGAAGCCCATCCCACCTATACTATTCCATGTACGTCAATATGCCTGTCCAGTGACGACCTAAATGCACTTAAACTTGCTGAATCTACCACCGTTGCAGGCAAAGCATTCCATACCCTTACTACTCTCTGAGTAAAGAAACTATCTCTGATATCTGTTTTATACCGATCTCCCCTCACTTTAAAGTTGGTCCCCTCGTGTTTGCCGTTCCCATACTTACAAAAAGGCTCTCCCTGTCCACCCTATCTAACCCTTTGATTATCTTGTATGTCTCTATTAAGTCGCCTCGCAACCTTCTTCTCCCTAACGAGAACAGCCTCAAGGCCCTCAGCCATTCCTTGGCCCACCTTGAGTGGAATATGAAACAGCAGCGCAGTTTGCATGTGCTCGGGATTATGCCAGGGGACTTTCGAGTAGGAGGTGAAAGTTAAAACCACAGCACCAGGGGAACACAGCGTGGATACTGGCTGGTTGGAGGCTCTGTGCTCTCCAACTTCACAGAATGGTTTGGAGGTAATGATTATGTTTTACTGCATTGAACTTCAACACAGCTCCTCCCGCCCGCCCCCACTTCCTCGCGTTGCCATAATAATCAGTCAGCACAAGTGGGACTCAAGGCCCTGTTTTTTTTTTGAAACTGGAACCTGACCTCAGCGCCTGAGATTGCTCAGCCAGGCTACCAAACACGCAAAGCTCACAAAGCTAAGCAGGTCGGCACCCAGATGATACCCTCACCATACGGTCATTTCAAGCGCCTGTTCTGCAAAATTAGCGGTTCAAAGGAGTTCCTCCGCCTCAAATCTAAGTTAGCAGCAGAATCCGAGAAGGAGAGCTCACATTTCGAGGTTGTTGGATACTGTGCTGGTACAAATTGATATTTTCCAGATCTTTGCCCTTAACCAGGCGTTTTCCTGCGCAGCTTTCCACATCAGGGCACGATCAATTGTCACATGGCTGCCAGCTGAGTTGGAAACCAATATGGGAACCGAAGAGAAGCGAACTCACTGAATGTTACTAAATCCCACGGTTCTTATTGAGAGATATACAAAAGGCAGTGTCTATGCGTATTGACAGAAGGTAAAAGTCATTGCAAGATCTCAAAGAACTGCAAACTGCACGTGATTGCTCTTTTATTCGAGGTGTGAAAAGCTCTCCCGTCTGAGTCACAGCTGAACATCACACAACGCCATGTTATAGTACAACTGCCTTATTTGGAGGCACTAGCTTTCAAAGTGCTGTTCTTCATCAGATGACAACTTCCTGATGATGAAGAAGTTGTTCGAAAGCTGGTGATCCCAAATAAAACTGTTGGACTCTAACCTGGTATTGTGTGCCTTTTAGCTTGGTGCAAGTGGGTACTGCAGATACTGGAGATGAGAGTCAAAATAAGAGTAGTGCTGAAAAAACACAGCAAGTCAGGCAGAATCCGAGGAACAGGAAAATAGACGTTTTGGGCCTGATGAAGGACGTTTGCCTGAAAGGTGACTTTTAAATTTGTCCAGCCCATTCCAACATTGGCACCACAGAATCACGCCTGAGTCACCTTCACGTCTCTTGTTGCTGACTGAATCAGACAGTAGGTATTTCACCAGAGCTTAGAGTAGAGTGGTGCTGAAAAAGAACAGCAGGTCAAGCAGCATCCGAAGAGCAGGGCAGCCCCTCGGATGCTGCCTGATCTGCTGTGCTTTTCCAGCACCACTCTAATCTAGACTATGGTTTGCAGCATCTGCATTCCTGGTTTTTACCTATTTCACCAGAACTGCATGTGGTCCACTTTCTTATCCCTCTCAGTTTAGACATTCCTGCTCCTCTGTTATGTGAAGGAAAATAAAATGGGTACAATGTCATTCAGCAGCCTGTCTGTCATTTCCTCAGCTTCAGTTCCCACACGGCTTAGATTTCAGAGCACAAGTTAAAATTAGCGACTGAATGAGATCGCGAGTTAAGAGGTTCATCTGAGACTGTAAATCCCCACATTCAGGTTGTTGACTGAATGAGCTGCAAACAAAGCTTAAAACTCTTGAACATGTGAACTGCTCCAAAGCATGATTGAGGATTTCTGGTTTTGATTCACACACGTTGACAAACAACACACAGCATCCCAATGAGGCCATAGAGAGCCTACTTTGGGAATCAGTTGGAAGAAAGTGTATACCAGTAATCCAGTATTCACTGCGGGATTTCCTTATCTGTGAACTTGGCCGCTTTTGCACGCATGGGAAAATCCGGAATTACTGTTGCAGAAAAGTCAGTGCCCAGCAACTGCGCTCTTAAAATAGAATGTCCATCGGTGCCATACACAGTGGTACATATTCAGGATCAGCGAGGAGAGAAATTTAACAAAGTTGCACTCAGCAATTAATCGGAATTGTATTCCTTGTCAGCACTGCAGCAGATATGCGCGAGCAAATTCAAAGCGAGGTTTGCTGATGAGATCAACGCAAAAGAAAGCTCCCTTCACGCCAATCCCAAAAGCTACCACTATTAACAACGGAACATGTGTGTCCCTGTGGGGACTTGAGCCAGATACATTTGCGCATGAGGCAAGCGTGACGACCACTACACTGTAGTGCAACTGTACTCGCTGTCCTTCCCAACTCACTGACATTTGCGGCCAGTCAATGCATTAACTTTCTCTTTCAAGGAGTTCATTGTAATTCAGAATTATTGAAAAATTAAAGAACATCACGTGAAATTGCTCAGGAAATGTTAGCAGGGATGTTGTCAGGTTTGCACGGTTTTGCATGTTGGCGAGGCTGAATAGAACAAAGAACAAACAACAAATAACCTTACCCCAGTGGAAGAGGCCTTTCGGCCTTCCCAGCCTGTGCCAATCCAGATCCTCTATCTAAACCTGCTGCCTATTTTCTAACGGTCTGTATCCCTTTGCTCCCTGTTTATTCATGTATCTGCCCAGATGAATACTAAATGATGTTATTGTTCCCACCCTTACCAGCACCCACCACCCCCTGTGTGAAGAAAGTACCAAACATATCTCCCTTAATCATTCCATCCCCCACCCCTCACGTTGAACGCGTGACCCTTAGTAATTGAGTTTCCCACTCTGGGAAAAAAAGCTTCTTACTATCTTCCCTGCAAACCTCTCATGATTTTGTAGACCTTTATCAGGTCCTCCCCCAACTTCCGGCTTTTTAATGAAAAAGATCTTAATCTACTCCACCTCTTCTCATAGCTAGTATCATCCATGCCAGGCAACACCATGGTAAACCTCCTCTGCACCCTCTTCAAAGCTTACCCGTTTGGCAATGTGACAATCAGAACTGTACACAGTGTTCCAAATGTCGCTGAACCAAAGTGTTATACCACTGTAACATGAACTGGCAACTCTTGTACTCAATGCTCCGTCCAATGAAGGAATTCATGCCGTATGTCTTCTTGACCACTCTGCTGACTTGCGTCGCCACCTTCGGGGAACAATGGACATAAACACCCAGATCTCTCTGTCCATCAAGTTTCCCCAGGGCAATTCTTTTTTTCAGAACAATCGCTCTTGAACCGGATCTTCCAAATGCATCACCTTGCATTTGCATGGATTGAACTCCAAGTGCCATTTCTCTGCCCAACTTTCCTACATATGTTTATTTTGCTGTATTCTCTGACAGTCTGGATCACTATCTGCTACTCCAGCAACCTTAGTGTCATCTGCAAACTTGCTAATGAGGCATCTATACCTTCTTCGAAGTCACTTTTATATATCACAAAGAACAGTGGACCAATACAGATCCCTGTGGAAACACTGTCACATATCTCCATTTTCAGAAAGTCCCTTCCAACTACCACTTTCTGTCTCCTGTTGCCCAGCCAGTTCTCTACCGATCTAGTTCAAGCACCCTGGACTCCATGTGACTTCACCTTCTCCATCTGCGTACTTTATCAAAAGCCTAGCTAAAGTCTATGTCCATGGCATCTGAATCCTTTCCCTTATCATTCAACTTTGTCGCCTTTACAAAAAATTCTATTCAGTTTGTAAGACATGACCTCTCCAGCACAAAACCATGTTGCCTCTCACTGATTAGCCCATTTTCTTCCAAATGGAAATATTTCCTAATCCTCAGTACCTTCTCCAGTAACTTCCCTGTCAGTGAGAACAGGCTCACAGGTCTGTAATTGCTGGAGTATTCCTTCTACCCTTCTTAAACAAGGGGACACCATTAGCAATTCTCCAATGCTACAGGTCCACACCCGTGTTCAATGATATTGGAAAGGTATTTGTTAAAACCTCGGTTATCTCCTCTCTCACTTCCCTCAGAAACCTTTTGGAATACCCAACACTTCCTCCGTCCTTCTGCCAGCTTGACCTAGAGTAATAAAACATCTATTCCTAAAATTAACATCCATCATATCGCTATCCTTAGGCCTCTTAACTCATCGTTTCAGATTGGCAGTACATTCCTCATGTTCGTTCAAAAGTTCGTCTGTCTTCAGTCACCTGGACCTTAAGTCCGCATCCGTTTTCCTCTTAGCTAGGCTGGCATTTCACCTGGCATCCATGGCTCCCTTGTCTTGCCATTTCTATCCCTCATTTTCCAGGAATATCCTCTCTCCTGAACGCTAATCAACCTTTCTTTAAAAACCACTCACATATTGAATATGGATATACGTTCTAACACCTGTTCCCAATCTGCATTCCCCAGCTCCAGTCGAATGCTGATATAGTTGGCCTTCCACCAATTTAGTCTTCTTCCTTCAGGACCACTCTTGTCTTTCGTGAGAAGTCGACGAATCTGTCGCATTTACTCTCAATGAAACTGCTGCTGCATTTTTTATTTTTGATCTTTTCATCTGTAGAGTAGTTTCTACTTGCATTCGAGCATTCACAGAGTTCAAAAAGACATTTCAGCCCATCATGCAGTGCGGCTCATCAGGCATCCATCTAGGCTCGTCCCAGCTACCAGCTTTGACACATAACCTTGTGTGTTTTGATACTCCCAAAAACAGGATACCCGCAACAACCCCTGTCTTAACGAACCAAGCTCCCCATCCACTCAAAATACTATTCAACAAGACAAAAGACCCGATGGGCAGACCCTGCATCCTCCTTAAGCTCCTTCCATAAATTCCACAGCCTCGCTACAGTCCGTGTAAAGTATCCCTCCGGGCTATGAATGTCCCCAAAACTGTACACAGAGCGCACCTTTCTCAGCCAACAACGAGTCGAAGGACTGCCTTGTCTGCCATGCCATCCGACTGCGCAGCTAATGTGGAAAGGCCATAATTAAAGCAATAAATAAATCTCGGATGATTTTAATAGATATAATTAATCCACTCAGCATTCTTGCTAGTACCAATGACAGGGATAAGTTACTCCCCGCCCACGGATATCTCATTCTTGGCCTTGAATACATTGGGAATACCCGGTCGCTGATGAAAACTGTCCATTGGCACCGCAGAATCAGGGATACTCTTCCGTTTCGGTCGATGCAATGTCAGCGGGGACAGAACATCAAACTAAACCCGTGGCGAGGTAACAACCTCAAGGAGAAGCATCACACGGGTGCCATGCCAAACAAAGGGAAGAGTCAGATACATCCCAAACTTCGAGACCACACAATTATCAGGTATCGGCCAAGGGAACAAACTGAGAGTTCATAATGAGCTCATCATGTATCACACGGCCACGAAAAGGTACCGCAGTCACAATACCAAACGTATGCAGACAAGTACCCCCAAAGCAACTCACGGAAGCATTGATCCTGAGGTCTGGAATTCTTAATTAATCCTTCCATTTCATCGCACAGATTTTCATCATAAGTACACTCTTTTGGCCATTAAGGTATTAAACCCTCATTTCTTAATTCCCATTGTTCAGGTTTTTTTTAATGATATCCTTTCTACTGGTAATTTCTTTCGCAGTATTTCAACTTTGTTCATCCTGACATATATTACAGTCCAGCTGATCTATTGCTTCTATTCTCACAATCCACTCCCATATGCCTCTCATATCAGGCAGCAAGTCGTCCATTATTGTGAATATTCCATAACTCTACAAATCACAGACATCCCTCATCAGTTCATCAGTCCCAAATCATTCTTAGTTTCAACTAATTAATAAAGACATTCTATTTTTGTTCGTTCTATCTATACTAATCCAGGACTGCATCTGCAGATTACAGTTATCACTGATGATTCCTTGAAAAAAGCTTTTAAGGAAAACTCGATCTTGAATTCCTACAGTGCAAAACAAGATCAAAACAAATCCCTAGTATTCAGAGTCCTTCTTGACAGATTATGTATAAAACAACTCAAATCTACTGCATACCATCCAGAATCTCATGGAGGGCTAGACAGGTGTCCTCAAACATTTTTTGTTGAAACTTCTGTGAAACATCCCTATAATCTTTGCAAGTTTCTTTTTTTCTCATGTTCTTTCTTGCGGTTATTTTCAGCACTGTTGTGGCATTCTGTGGACCGAGAAAGCTTTCCGAATCTTCCAGTTTCATGCTGATTTTAACCACTTTGTATGCCTTCTCCTTCAATTTGATAGTCTCCCTTATTTCTTGAGACAACCATGCTTGATTACAGTTTTTCTTACTGTCCTTCCTTTACATTGGAATATAATTTTGATCATCACTTTGAAAAATCTAATTGAAAGCTCTGCTCATCGGCTGACCCACCATATTTATTTCTTTTTTGAGTCTACTTTAGCCAGGCTATCCCCGTTCTATTGTAGAGCCCCTTGTACATGCACAGGAATCTGGCATTGGTTTTTAACTTCACACCCTCCATCTGCATTCTCAATTCGACCATACTGTGATCACTCCTTCCAAGCGGATCCTTAACGATGAGGTATTTGATTATTCCTGTCTCACGACAGAGGACCAGATTGACAAAGTTTGCTACCTCGCCGTTTCTTTGAAATACTGTTCAGGAAAACCATCACGATTAAATCAAACATTGTCCTCCTCAATGCAACACAGACTGAGCTAGTTCGACCAACCAAAAGGTCTACAGACTACGCCTTTCAGTGCAAGTTTCTTCTTAGAATTTCAAATTTCCAACAAAATGATTTCAAACTCATTCTCTATCGAACCTATACCATCTCACAGTACCGCGTTGAAGCTGTACTTGAATATCAGACTCTCCTGTCTGCCCTTCAGAAAAGTCTGAAAAGCCCGGATATTTCACTCCCAGTAATGACCACCCTGTAACCATGTCTCCGTAATGGCTACTAAAACATATTAATTCGTAATGATTTGTGTCATTACCTCGTCAACCTTGTTCCAGTTGCTACAATCATTTGATAAACTGTCTTCATGACAGCTTTCCTCGCCTCATGATTTCCAACATCTCTCATAAAATCTCCTAAATAATTCTTCCTTTTCACATCTTGTTTCTCCTCAACTGTCCATTTACGTCCTCCCTCCTCAGTATCCAAGGGCCCAAACACATCTTCCAGGTGAAGAAACACTTTGCCTGCACTTCGCACAACCCAGTCTACTACATTCACTGCTCGCAATGTCGTCTCCACTATCTTGGGAAATGAAGTGTGGACTGAGTGACTGCTTTTCAGAAAATCCAAGTTCCATCTTCAAGAAAGACCCTAAACTACCATTTCCCCGCCACATTAGTGGACCTGTCCGTTCCTTGGCCAACATCTCTGTCTCAGGCTTACTGCAGTGTTCCAGAGAAGCTCAGTACATGCGTGAAGAACAACATTTCATTTTTCCATTTGGGGATGCTGCAGCCCTCCGGACTCCATCAGTTTCAATAGTTTTATGCCCTGAACTCATCCATCTCCTTGCCCTCCACCTCACACACAACTCCTTGTCATCACATATGCAGCCATTACACGCTATCTATGTTTAGTCACTAACAGTCTCCAGAAAAAAGCTACTCACCCTCTCAGCTTGATCATTATCCATTAGTTTGCCCAATTCTTCTTCTTCTGTTTGAGTTCTACACCAATTACCGTTTACTTCTTACCCCAACCCCACCACCCTATCTTCTGCAGAGAGGTCAACATTTCTTAGGAGAAAGTGAGGACTGCAGATTTTCAGCAACATTTCATAGGTACCATCATTTCTGAGGAAGAGTCACTGGACCGGAACTGCTAACTCTTATTTCTCTTCTCAGATGCTGCCAAACCTGCTTAGCTGTTCCAGCACCTTCTGCTTTTGAACGTGTTCCTTGGCACACATCTCTATCTCAGGCCATCTGACACTGTGAATGATCAAGGAATAAAGGTCGTGCGTGTGCCCTTTTGGTAGCCTGAGATCGTCCGTGCTCAATGATCCTCTGTACTGAAGACAGTACTCTGTTCCTTTTCAAAACTTCTCTTGTCGATTATTCCTATTGCAATGTGAGCCATAGGCATCAACTTCTTAGGTCTATTAATACAGCAATCATGTATATGGGATTTGTCATGCAGTTCTATTTTGAATGCGATCAACAACAGAGAGAGAGAAAAACAAAACTCATGCCAAATCTGAACAGACTGGAGTTTCTGCAGGAAGTGGAACTTAGTGACTTTTTCTTCAGATAGATAACACTAAAAGCCTTTCTCACTGTGACATTGTGCCATTAGTTATCGAAGCTGAAGCATTTATAGGCTCAAAGGCTGAAACAGTTATTTTTCCTTCTTATAATACCTGAATGGTCTCCCTCCAGTATGATAGTACAGTTGTGCCAGTAAATAGGATAACTGAGTAAATCAGCTTACATATGCAGCCGGGGAACAGTCCTTATGTGGTAATATATGGGTACAGAATGCAGGGACGAGGGAGCCGTTTCACATGGTGACTGAGATGGCATTGGAGGTTTTGACAGGCTAAAATTGGGCAAATGCCCAGATCGGGTTGCGGTTGTGCCTCACGTTGCTTTGTGAGACTAGAGAGGAAATTACGCGTGTTCTGACCAATGTTTCACATTCCTTTTTAGCCACCTGGGAGTGGTTAGAGGATTTCAGGACTACTAACGTGGTTCCAGTTTTCAATAAGGCTGGCGGAGATAATGCAGCAAATTACAGAGCCGTGATTCGAACATCACATGTAGGGAAACTTTTGGAAAAGCTTCTTAAGGAGAGAATTAATTGCAACTTCTTCGGAGAAAGTTTGACCAGCGAGAGTCAGCATGCTTTTGTCAGAGGAATTCATGCCTGATAGATCAGATTACATTTGTTTTAGGAAGTGATGAGATGTGTAAACAAGGATAGTGAAATTGATTTAGTTTATGAGGAATTTTAGAAAGCCTTAGACATGTTCCCACAGCGGAGACTGGTAACAGGGTTAATATAAAAGGGATACAGGGTCACGTGGTAAGTTTGTTCCAAACTTATTTGGGTGGTTGCAGACAAAGGGAAGTGCTGTTTCTGAGACGTGGAACTGGTATTCAGTGGTGTCCCACAAGGATCAATGCTGTGTCCCTTAATGTTTGTGATTGCACATAAACAATACAGAAATAATGTTGGGGAAATGATAAGAAAATTCGAGGAGGATATGAAGATTGGCATAGTAGTGAACAGTGAAGAAGATGATCTTAGGTTCCAGGATTTCAGAGGTGGATTTGTCCAATGGGCAGATAGGGGGAGCTGAAAATAACAATAAAAACATCAGGTGATGCATTTTGTAAGTAACACGTCATGGGAGTACTCAAAGAACGGTAGGGCACTGGGAAACCCAAGAGTGACTTTGCATGTGGGTCCACAGATTTGTGAAGGCAGCAGAATATAGTAGTTAAAAAGACAGGCACGACTTTATAATTCAAGGCAAAGATTACGAGAGCACGAAAATAGGTGTCACATGTAGAAAAGTTCGTGAAGAAAGCATTTGGCACGCTTGCCTTCATGAGTCAGAACATTGATTATTGAAGTTCACGTCATGTTCTGGCGGTACAGAACATTAGTGGAGCCACATTTAGAATACTGCTGACAACTCCGATCACCTTCAACCGGAAAGATATTTTAAAACTTGAAAGAGTGCAGAATAGATTTACAAGGATGTTACAGTGTCGAGATGGCTTGAGTGGTAAGTAGAGAGTGTTTGAGCAGGGGCTTTTCCTGGCAGTGTTCCAGGCTGGTGTGTAAACTTCTAGATGTTTATAAAATCATGATTGGGGTTGGATCGGTGACTGGCCTAGGCCATGGTTTTACCCAGGATGGTGGAATTCAAAACGAGAGGGCACAAATTTAACGTGTTTTACACGGACACACTAAACAAGGGACAAAGTGTGATAGAGCGAAATTTGGATTTCCAACAGACATCATCTCAGCTTAGTCTTCGACTTAATAAAAATGGGCATGCACTTGGGAAAATAGTTTGAAAGGTAAACCATGAAGAGAACGTTAAGGATATAAAAATTGAGTGATGTCGAGATGAGGAAGTTTGTGAGTAATATATTGACCGATGTAGTATGAAGTGGAGAATGAGATGTTCGCAGGAACATTCAATAATGACCCTTTTATTTAAATTAGATATTGCAGAACTCTGAAATACAGAGGGACCTGGCTGTCCTGCTTTGTGGATCACATTAACATGGTCTGCCGGGGTAGCAACTGATTAGGAACGCAATAAGTCTTTTTATTCATTTGTTCAGCAATGATTGGGCCAACATTTATTTCGCCACTCCAATCAGTATTTGAGATGGTGAGTGCCTGGTCGAAACACTGCATTTCATGATGTTTTTTTTGGAGAAACGAAGTGTTGCAGTTATCAAATTGCGGCTTTTTCTTTTCCTGTTCACAGTTTAATGTTCAACTATTGAGTTGATATCAGAGAATGCAGAGTTTCTCCAGCAATTATGCTTGTGTTTCAGATTTCTTGCATCCACAGTTTATTTTTATTTAGTAATTTGGATGATCTGAGTTTTATGAGGAATGGAATGTTGCAAGCTGTCAAACATGTGACAGAAGATTCAAACTGAATGCTGGCAAGTTCATCATCAATTTTCCGAAGCAGATCAGCTGAGGTGGGAATAGAGGCAAAAAAAGTGTGGTGCTGGTCAAGCAGCATCCGGGGAGCAGGAAATTCGATGTTTCGCGAACAAGATGTTCATCAGGAATGCTTGAATCGTCGATTCCCCGCTTCTCAGATGTTGCCTTACAGGCTGTGATTTCCAAGTGCGACACTTCTTGACTTTGATCTCCAGCATCTAAAGTTATCACTTTCTGCTGAGGTGCGGTGTAGTCAGGTACTGTTCCTGAGATGTAATAACGAGGTCGTGATGACAGAGTGAATTTGTAGTTGAAAACTTATCCGTGAATCAATATTATTTTCCCGCTCCCACTCTGCCAAGGACAGGCTGTTTCGATGGAGCTTGTTGTTACAGTCAGTCAATCTGACAGTTGTGCATTTGGCAGGTCGCGAAAACGTGAATTCCCAACACGTTGTCTAGACTCGAATACGATACGGAGACGTTCGGTCTTGGGTCTGCCACGGCCTAAATTTGAAAGTGGGTTTGCATGTGCATAGTCGTTGTAGTGTATATTTGTGTCTGAGAGTGTAACCAGTTTTATTTTCTGATGGGTTTAAAAATGAAGCGATCAACAGAATGTTGATTTTCATGTTACTTTGATAATGTAAATCTGAACCAAAAATATGAATTGTTGGAGAAACTCAACAGACCTGACAGCATCTGTGGAGAGAAACTGAGTTAAAGTTTTAGATCGACAGAAACACGTTACTTATACATTTCTATATAATAATGCTGGGAAAATTATCAGTCTTATCTGTTGAATCAGGATTTTTATCAAAATATCTCAATGACAGACAACCGTCACCTTTCCAAATTCAAAGGACTTTCTTGACTGTAATGCTGTTTCCGTTGCTCTCAGCTGGTGAAAGGCTGTGCTTAAATGATTGCCTTCTTTCGTTTCCTTTCTCTCAGTTTGCAACAATGTCGAATAGAGAATTGGTAATTTCAGTGTCTAACTCAGCATGTGTCTCCATATGACTCTCTTTGTCTCTGTGCATCCACCTCTCCCTCTTGCTGTTACAAATTCTCCGACACTCTGCCTGTCCATACAGCTCTTTACCTATTTCGGCTCTATGAAAAGTCTGACATTTCGAGACAATTTGAGTGTGCAGCTGCTTGAGAGGTTTTTTGCCCACTGACTGGAGTGCGTTGAATTGGGCTCACATTCTCCGGATAATGTGTCTGTCACTTCAAACCAGGCAAGGCGACACTTCGTCCTCAACCAATTATGACTGTTCCGAATTCAAAATAGAATTCCTAATCCACAAGAAAAAAATGCAATTACACTACAAATAAAGAAGCACAACGATGTGTATATTGTTGGTTTAAATGTATGAACGGTGACATCAGAGAATGAGAGTGATCAGCTAGTGGTATCTCTGCCATTACCACAAAATTCCACGGCAAATCTGCAGCGTCTCCTGCCTCATCTCGTTATTCCGACCAAACTGGGAATGAAGGATGGGAAATAAAAGAGGAGGAGAAGCAGAAGTGCTTGTGGAATAATGGAAAGAAACCACAGACATAAGTAATAGTTCGGAATATTTTTAAAAAATGGCATTCACTGTTGGAACTTAACCTGGATCACCAAATCATAAATGGGTGAAAGTCCAAAAAGATGCTCAGTTATTTTCACCAAGACTTGAAACACCAAGCCCATGTATGAACGCGACAAGTAGGCACCGCTGGGAGTTGAAACCAGGATCTCTGGTTTACTAGACAAGCGCTTTAACCAACTAAGCCACGGCACCACAGCAGCTATCCCCTCACTCATCCATATGTGGAGTTGCTTAACCACTTCCTCACAGTCCTTGGACATATGTTTTCGCATGAATGTTGCTCACAGAGAATTGTATTCAATCCTCGAATTTTCAAATACAAACAGTTTATAGCTGAAAATTCTCCACTGAAAAGGCACAGAAAAACATAATCTATTCATGGATTCATTTAAAACTGGTATTTTCACCTGGTTAAAGTGACAGGAGAAAGAGGATGTGTTCATTCTATCGGGGCCCATGAACCACGTTAATACACACAGAGGGGACCTCACATCAAGAGGAACAAGGTCATTGCGATGAATTGACTAGCTGTAATGTGTAAGCAAGTATAAATATTGGGCAGTAAAAGCTGACCCAATGGCACCGACATTGAGCTTTGCACCATCAGTCCCGCGCTCACTTCCTGTCTTATGCCTCCCAGGCATCATTGTCTATCACTTTATTTCACTGTCTTCGTCCACGTCTCAACTTATTTCAAACGATTGCAGATGTCTGATAGAAACCTTTAAATTTTCGAAACGGATTCCTGGAGTATAGTCGTCACTCAATGGGAAAGGATTCACTGCATATCCAGAATTACCACAGTGATGGAGGGGATGAATTACTTTCCTGAAGCTTTCAACGCCTCAGCACAGACATGCAGCCATGATACCGCTCGTGGGGAATTTCCAGGATTTACACTCAGCGACACTGAAGGATCAGCGAGATACATCCAACTCGGAAAGATGATATGATTGGGGGGGCATTTGCGGTGGTCGTTTCCCGTGTATCTGCTGCCGTTGTCGTTATATACGGATGGAAACAATTACTGAGCGATTCTGGCAGGATCTAGATGTGCGCTCTGTATGCAAGCAAGATTTGTTTTCATTCTAATAATTCACAAAAAGAGAAATTAATCTTCATTACCTGAGTGGGAATTATATCCAGGTCTGTGCGATGTAAACTCGGACTACTGAACAGGGACCTCCTGCGATGATGACTGTAAAATTAAAACCTGACTTGTAGACACTCTTGTGTCTGTCGTTGACTCCATAACAAACTTCAGCTGCAAAGTCGCTCACTCCAAGTTTCGAAAAAGTTCAAATTATCGCACTGGATTTCAATATGAAGAAAGAAGAGCTGTGATAATATGATGTTGTTCAGCAGATGTTCTGCAGGAAGGCACAGAACAGGCTGGTGGTCACAGGGCCTCATTTTGATGTGCTGGTATCCGGTGAGCAGGCAGCACCAATAAGGGTGTCGTGATACTTGTCTGATTCCAGACCCCGGGCCAGAAATGACCAGAGTTTTCTCGCTGAACTTGTTTAGGGTCTTGAAAGGAAGAGGCAATGACTCAGATTATGAAAGTACATTTCACTGGAGTGGATCATGTAATAGCGTAGTGACTGTGAATACAGCAGTGGAAACGTCCAGCAGACATGCAGGCAACACTGAAGGAGGCACGTGAAGACGAATGTGTTCAAGTTGCCAGTGAAAGGCACTGCTTCACAAAGTGTGACGTATTGAATTAAAGCAGTGACGCTTATTATCTTTGCTGGTTCTTCACCTTGATAATCTTGTATCCCCCCCGATATAAATGTCGCCATAATACATGGAAAAGGTGAAAGGAAGTCGACGGTGGGTCGGCCCTGTGGTGTAATGGATAACACGTCTTAATTTGAATCGGTCTATTGTAGTTTTGAGTTCTACCTAGCTCAATTGCAGCATGCTGCTTTGTTGAAGTCAGTCATAACTGGTTTTATAAATTCATTAAGGCCAAAGAGGAGTCTGCGAAGAGTACCGGGACACCATAAAAATAAATAAGCCCATCTCTGTTTGGTGCAGCTCTAGATGGGGGAGATATGAAACTTGTGCTTTGTATGAATGCTTACTGTGGGGAAGGACATAGAACACAGAACATAGAAAAATACAGCGCTGAACAGGCCCTTCGGCCCTCAATGTTGCGCCGACCTTTGAACTATTCTCAGCGCATCCCCTTCCAAAATACTATCATCACCCATGTGCTTCTCCAAGGATTGTTTAGATCTCCCTAATGTGGCTGAGTTAACTGCACTGACAGGCAGGGTAGCCCGCGCCCTTACCACTGTCTCAGTAAAGAACCTGCCTCTGACATCTGTCTCAAATCTATCACATCTCAATTTGTAGTTATGTACCTTCATACAAACTGACGTCATCATCCTAGGAAAATGACTTTCATGTCTACTTATCTAATTCACTGATCATCTTGTATGTATCTATCAAATCCCCTCTGAGCCTTTTTCTTTCCGATGAGAACAGACCCAAGTTTCTCAGCCTTTACTCATTAGGCCTTCCCTCCAGACCAGGCATCATGCTGGCTCACTGGTGAGCACTGATGCCTCATAGCGCCAGGGACCCGGTTAAAATTCCAGATTCAGGCAACTGTTTATGTGGAGTTTGCATATTCTCCCTGTGTCTGCGTGGGTTTGCTCCGGTTTCCTCCCACAGTTCCAAAATATGCAATTCAGGTGAATTGGCAATGCTCAATTGCCCGTATTGCCAGGTGCATTAGCTGGGCTAAATATAGGAGAATGGGTCTGGGTGGGTTTATGTTTGGAGGGTCGATGTGGACTTGTTGGGCCGAAGGGTCTGTTTCCACACTGTAGGGAATCTAATCTAAATCTCCTCTGCACTTTTTTCCAATGCTTTCACATTCTTCCCGACATACATCCCCTCGAGCGTATTGTGTATTTGCAGCATGGTAAAGCGGCTCCGGAACTCAATCCCTCTACAAATGAAACCTAACACACTGCATGCCTTCCTAACAGCACTCTCAACCTGGATGGCAACTTTCAAGGATCTATGCACATGGACTGCAATATCCCTCTTCACATCCACAGTACCAACAATCTTTCCATTGACCCAACACTCTGCCTTCCTGTTATTCTTTCCAAAGTTCATCCACTCACATTTAGCTGCATTGAACTCCGTTTGCCACCTCTCAACCCAATTCTGCAGTCCATCCAAGTCGCCCTGCAACCTGTAACATATTTCCAAACTGCCCACTACTCCACCGACTTCAGTGTCATCTGCAAATTGACTATACATACACCTATGATGTGTCTAAGTTATTTATAAAAATAACAAACAGCAGTGGCACCAGAACAGATCCTTGTGACACACCACCAGTAGCTGGACTCCAGGTTGTATATTTTCCATCAATTACCACTCGCTGCCTTCTTTCAGGAAGCCAGTTTCTAATTTAAATGTCTAAATCACCCTCACTCCCATGCATCTGCATTTTCTCAAACAGCCTATCACATGGAACCTTAACAGAGGATTGTCTGAAATCCATGTATACCACGACAACTGCTCTACCCTCATTTACATGCTTGGGCACATTATCAAAAAATACTCAATGAGGTTTGTGAGACACTGCCTACTCTTGACGAAACCATGTTGACTATCTGAAATCAAATTATTGCTTTCCAGATGATTATACATCTTACCTTTTATAATCCTTTCCAAAACCTTTCCGACATCAGAAATATGGCTCACTGATATATAATTACCTTGGTCATCTCTGCTGTCAAGGACACAACGTTTGCAATCCTCTAGTCCTCTAATACTAAACCTGTAGACAATGACGACTCAAATATAAAAGCCAAATGCTCTGCTATCTCCTCCCTAGGTTCCCAGAGTATCCTCGGACAAATCACAACCAGCACAGGGGACTAGTCTACTTTCACTCCTTCTGGAATTGATCACACCTCTTCATAACTAACATCGATCCTTTCTATTCTAATATCTCTTATCTCATTCTTCACCCCGACATTATTCTCCTTTACCTGAGTGGAAACCGATGGGAAATGTTCGTTTAGTACTTCTCCCATCTCCACAGGGTCCCCAATCAACATCCCACTTCTGTCTTTGACTGGCCCTATTCCTACCCTAGTCATCATTTTAATCCTCACATACCTACAGAAGGCTTTAGATTTCTCCTTTATTCTATTTGCCGAAGATTGCTCGTCTTCTGAAAAATCTCTTTAAATCCTTCTAGCTAATTGGTAACACTCCATCGCATCATCTGAACCACCTTGTCTCTCAACACATAAGCCTCAATCTTCTTCTTAACAAAAGATGCAATTTCTGTAGTAAACTATGGTTCCCTTACCTTTTCAATTCTTCCCTGTCTGACCGAGACATGCCTATCAAGGAAACGCAATATCTGTTCCTCAAACCAGCTCCACATTTCCATTGTCTGCATCCCTCGCATTTTGCTACCCTGTTCTATGCACCTTAAGTTTGCCTAATCGCATTATAATTGCCCTTGCCCCATCGATAACGTTTCAACTGTGGCATGAAAGATGTAGTCTGTGGGGAAATGAATGTTGTTATCTGCAGTAAAAGGACTGTAACAGAAGAAGAAGCGCCGGATGTATTGGACCGGCTAAAAGTTAATAAATCCCTGTGACGTGATCAGGTCACACCACAGAACTCTGTGAAAAGTGAGACAAGTGATTTATGGATCACTTGCTGAAAATTGTGTCATCGATCATCACAGGTGAGGTGCCATAAGACTAGGCTGGCTAACATGACACCGCTAATTAAGAAAGGAGGAAAGGAAAAGCCAGGCAACGACAGACCTGTGAGTCTGACGTCGGCGGTGGGTAAATTGCGGAGGGAATCGTGAGGGACAGGATTTAATGTATTTGGAAATGCAAGACTGATTATGGATGGTCAGCAATGGCGTGATGCGTGGGAAATTATGTCTCCTTAAATTGAATGAGTTCTTTTTTGAATAATTAACAAAGAGGATTGATGAGGGCAGACTCGTTTGCGGGATCTCTGTGGACTTCTATAAGGGAGGTCGACAATATTCCCCATGGGAGACTGGTTAACAAAGTGAGGTGATCCAATTATTTCGATTCAAAAGCAGCTCGAAGATAGAAGACAGAGGATGGTGGTGGAGGGTTGCTTTTCAGACTGGAGGCCTGTGACCAGTGGAGTGCCACAAGGATCAGTGCTGGGTCCTCAACCTTTTGTCATTGATATAAATGAGTCGGATGCGAACATAAGAGATACAGTTAGTAAGTTTGCAGGTGACACCAAAATTGGAGGTGCAGTGGACACCGAAGATGGTTACCTCAGATTATAGCAGGATCTGACCAGATGTACCAATGGGCTGAGAAGTGGCAGATGGAGTTTAATTCAGATAAATGCGTGGTCCTGTATTTTGGGAAAGCAAATTTTAGCAGGACTTATGCACTTATTAGTAAGGTCCTAGGGGGTGTTGCTGATCAAAGAGACTTTGGAGTGCCGCTTCATAGCTCCGTTAAAGTGGTGTCGCAGGTAGATAAGATCGTGAAGAACGCGTTTGGTCTGCTTTGCTTTATTGGTCAGAGCATTGAGTACAGGAGTCGGGAGGTTATGTTGCGGCTGTACAAAAACTTTGGTTAGGCCACTGTTGGAATATTGCGTGCAATTCTGGTCTCCTTCCTATCCGAAAGATGTCGTGAAACTTGAAAAGGTTCAGAAAAGATTTACAAGGATGTTGCCAGGGTTGGAGGATTTGAGCTACAGGGAGAGGCTTAACAGGCTGGGGCTGGTTTCCCTGGAGCGTCGGACGCTGAAGGGTGACCTCATAGAGGTTTACAAAATTATGAGTGGCATGGGGAGGATAAATAGACAAAGTCTTTTTCCTGAGGTCGTGGAGTCCAGAACTGGAGTGCATAGGTTTAGAGTGAGAGGGGAAAGATATAAAAGCGACCTAAGGGGCAACGTTTTCACGCAGAGGGTGGTACCTCTATGGAATGAGCTGCCAGAGGATGTGGTAGAGGCTGGTCCAATTGCAACATTTACGAGACATTTGGATGGGTATATGAATAGGAAGAATTTGCAGGGATATGGGCCGGGTGCTGGCAGGTAAGACTATATTGGGTTGGGATATCTGGTCGCCATGGACAGGTTGGACCGAAGGGTCTGTTTCCATGCTGTACATCTCTATGACCCGATTACTCTATGTTGTGCCCAGACCCGACTATGCCAATGCACTTCTGCTCGGCGTCAAACATTCTGAACTTTCAGATAGTAATTGTTTTAATGTCGTCAGCAAATTGCAGTTGCCTGTTCCCGAGCTGACATATTTTCCAATTCACATGGCTAACACAAATCCAATTAGCCTCAGCAATTACTGCAATGGCAATCAGATCTGGCTGTATGTGTGTGTGTATGTGTATGTGTGTGTGTATATATATGTATATATATATATATATATATATATATATATATATATATATATATATATATATATATATGTGTGTTTTCAAACACAGAAACACGTACAGCATGCAGGGATTTCATTTCTATATTAAACAAGAATGTACATTTATCAGTAGATAGTATATCAACTGCAGATAAACAATAACTAACGATAACATATCACTGGAATGCTGACAACCTTAATCATCTCATAGAACATAGAACATAGAACAGAGAACAATACAGCACAGAACAGGCCCTTCGGCCCACGATGTTGTGCCGAACTTCTAACCTAGATTAAGTACCCATCCATGTACCTATCCAAATGCCGCTTAAAGGTCGCCAATGATTCCGACTCTACCACTCCCACGGGCAGCGCATTCCATGCCCCCACCACTCTCTGGGTAAAGAACCCACCCCTGACATCTCCCCTATACCTTCCACCCTTCACCTTAAATTTATGTCCCCTTGTAACACTCTGTTGTACCCGGGGAAAAAAGTTTCTGACTGTCTACTCTATCTATTCCTCTGATCATCTTATAAACCTCGATCAAGTCACCCCTCATCCTTCGCCGTTCCAACGAGAAAAGGCCGAGAACTCTCAACCTATCCTCGTACGACTTCCTCTCTCGTACAGCCTCCACCACAAACTCCCAAAGGCAGTCACAGAGAAAAGAAAACATGATGTCGTTGTTGCATATGAAGCATGGGAAGGCAGTTCAGTAGTCCCTGCCCATAGGAATCACTGCGATTATTCTGTTAACTTTTCAGGATACTCTGCGGTAATTGGTTGTGTCAGCTTTGTTTTGCTTAACACTGCTTCGACATGGTGGAAAACCCTCCTGCTGAACAAACCAAACACCCAGGAAACTGGCCTCGCCTCAGAATTTGTCACAGTATGAGTGACAAAGAACTCCTAAATTCCAGTACATTTTAAAAACTCAATGTGTTCCTTAACTCTAAAAGTGAACATTTAGCAAAACCATTTACAACTTTAAAACCAGTTTCTCTTAACTAATTGTTATTGGCCTTCAACTGTACAGCAACATACTTTTCCAATAACCATATATTAAAAATACATCAACTTAATTTCAAAACCACACAACGGCTTTCAGTGACAGTTTCCATCTCCCTCTGGCTTTCGGTCTCCCTGGGTCATCTTCGATATTTTCGTTCAAGGATATTTCGTATGAAAAAGGAACTTCGATAGGGAATAATTTGTGGACAGTTTACTCTATCGATGACATTAAGTCTCACTCTGTCTAACTGTCAAGATGTCTGATTCTTTACTGCCCAAGCATTGGATTATATCAGTGGTATGATATTTGCAAAACAATAAATTCAAAATAATCAGTTTTTAATTTGCTGGGCCTAATTTAAGCTGATTTTTTTTTTAATCAATTTGAATCATTGCAAAAACAACAGCCGATATTCAGGTGTTTGTTTCACAATGAAATATGGTATATTTTCAAATTTCCAGTACACTCTGATACTGCTAGTCAGTCACATGATTGGTACCTGCAAGCTCTCATTGACAAACAGCCTTCCCTCTCTTTTTAATGTACATTTGACACCCGCAAATTTATAACATCGCCCCACTTACGAAAACGATATGAACCATTACAGTGAAAAACGTTTATTTTTTCTTCAGGTTTTATCCACCATTGCAAGGAAATACGTTGGGGCTTAATTTTACTTCATACTAATTCCTGCGCGCGCGCGCGCGCACACACACACACACACACACACACACACACACACACACACACACACACACACACACACACACACACACACACACACACACACACACACACACACACACACACACACACACACACACACACACACACACACACATATATATATATATACAAAATATTGTTATCCGTTCAACCTTATCTATAGTTTTCCTGTTAAATCAGCAATAACGCACCTATAACCAAATTATTATGAGCCATAACACGTACAATGTCTAAATTAAGAGTCTGCAACAAAAGTTTCCAACGCATAAAACTCACATTATTGTCTTTTATTCGTTCCAAGAATGTAAAAGGATTTCAATCTGTCACATAAACATTAAACTGGTGGAAGGCCAGTACGAAACTCAGTAATTCTTTTTTTTCGATGGTGGAGTATTTTCTCTTGTGGGTGTGGAGTTTAGTGTGCAGTAAACAACTGGCGTTCAATTCCATCATGATCTTCGAACAGCAGTACAGCTCCAACGCGTATGTTGTTGGTGTCCAAATTGCATGACCGATGTTATGTAACAAGAACCTCTCCTCTGCTTTCGTGAATGTTGATTTCTTTCAGATTATTACTAGTTTTGCTTCTCTTAATCGTTCAAAGAGCTATGCCAATTGCAGCATGTGATCTCCCCATGACTTACTAACGATCACGACATCATCTGGATGGACTGCACGGTTTCCTAACGCAGCCATAAGCCATAAGGTCATGAGCCTTTGGAATGTGGCTGGTGCATTTTTCATTCCAATGTGCATCACTTCGAATTGATGTAACCTATTTGAAGTCAGGAACACTCAAACCTCTTTGTATTTCTCTAATAAAGGTATCTGGCCATCACAACGTAGTAGTTCCCACTACCTAATGTTGCTAGCTTATCCAAATTTCTTGGTACAGTCTGAGTCGATTCGGTAATATTTTCGTTGAGCTCCCATCCACTTCCTTCCACACTTGCGTGGCTTTGAAAGGAATAATCCTATAGGGGTGTTGTTTTATCAGAACAGAATTTCCTACTTCTACCCCATGCACAATGGCATTAGTCCTCCCCATGTTATTCTTGCAACTGTCGTCATACTGCTGCTATCTTTGACAGTTAGCTCACTGACGCATCACAGTGCTCAGGGACTTCCTCATTGTTTAATTTGCAGTCCATCAAAAGCCCCATCATCTGAATTTGTCTTCTCATTCTGTTGGGCAGTAATTAACTCTGTTTTTTTCCAGTGCTCTCTCTCTGTTGTAACAAGGTTTAAACGTGTTCATATTACATGCCCGTCACAGTTTTCTTCTATCCGCATAAGACCATTAGACCATAAGAGATAAGAGTGGCCATTTGGACAATCGAGTCCTCTCCACCATTCAGTTATGGCTGATGGGCATTTCAACGCCCCCTACTCGTATCCCTTAATTCCTTGTGAGATTGAGCATTTATCAATCTCTTCACTGAAGACATTTAATGCCCCCGCCTCCACTGTGCTCCGAGTTAGTGAATTCCACAGGTCCGCCATTCTCTGGCTGATGAAATGTCTCCTCATTTCCTTTTTAAGTTGACCCCCTCTCAGTCTAACGCTGGGCCCACGAGTCCTAGTATCCTAACGAGACAGAAACAATTTCCGAGCGTCCAACTTTTCCAAGCCATCTTGTATGTTACTATTAGATCTCCCCTCAGCCTTCTGAACTCGAACGAATACAATCCTAGGATCCTCAACGATTCATCGTTTGTTAGACATACCATTCCAGCGAACATCTGTGTGAATCTCCGTTGGAGAAGCTCTCGTGCCAGTATGTCCTTCCTAAGGTTTGGTCCACAACAGGACTCAGTATTCTAAATGGGGCTTAACCAAAGCTTTATAACGTCTTCGTAGCAACTCACTGCTTTTACATTCCAACCCTCTCGAGAGAAATGACAAGAATGCATTTGTTTTCTTAACCACGTACTCAACCTGCAAATCACTCCGCAGTGTACTCGCACTCCCAGATCCCATTGTGCCTTGGCTATATGAATTTTCTCACCGTTCATAAAGTAGTCCTTGCCTCTGTTCTTTTTTTCCAAAGTGCAAGACCTCGCGTTCTCTCACATTAAATTCCATCAGCTATATCTTGTACCATACTCCTAAATTGTCCAAGCCTTTCTGTAGCCTCCCCAACACCTCAGAACTACCTGCCTGTCCACCTAACTTTGTATCATCGACGAACTTCGCCAGTGTGCCACCAGCCTTTTAATCCAGATCATTTATGTATAAAGTGAAGCTGGGACCCCAATACTGAATCCAGCATCTTTATGAAACCGTTTTTCCTGACTCAACTTTTCTTCTCAATTTGATAAGGATCACTACAGCTGGCTTTTGAGTGAATAATACAACTGGTTATACGCCATTCCCACGGGAAAACGTCCGAATTTCTGAGATTTTATCTGCCCCCGTGCCTTTCTACGCTGTGCTACTTCAGGTGTTGTTTAACTAACTCACCTAACCGATTTTATCTCTGCATCACCTCCGATACATAATCCAAGTACGCGGTCTCCTACTTTGGCCCTATGAATTTCTCTGTAATTATTTTCAAAAGGCCTCTCACTCCATGCTCGAATATTACGTCAAAGGGCATAAACTTAGAAGATTTGTTTTGAGGCATGCCCAATGGCAAACAATGCAAATAGGATACTTTTATCTCAACCATTCGGGCAGCCTTGGCAGTACCCTCTTAACACGGTATTCAGCATCTGATGCCTCCTTTCCAAAGCTCCCTGGGATTCAGGATGGAACGCACTTGTTTTAAAGTGCTGTATTCCTCAGCCATCCACCATTTTGTCAGATAGCCGAGTAGTAAAATTTGGCCTTAGTTTGATTGAATATTCCTGGGTGGCCTATACTATGTGAAGAAAGCTATTGATTCCACGACCATTATTATTTTCTTCTTCCTCCGTAATGGAATTGCCTCCGCAAATCTGCCATTTCCATTATGGTTAGCAAGCACTGCTTCTCGCTTCTAATTTGGGGAGGGGACGTGCAGGATTAGTGATCACCTGCATGAAAGCTTCTTCCAATGTGTTATTTGGCAATAAAGTTGCTGTTTTTATTACTGCTGTCGCTTACGTAGCATTTGGAACATATGACATGTATGGCAAACGTTATTTACATCCTAATTGCATTTGAGGCCAATATAAATGCTTTTGTACCTCAGCCTGAATCGTATTTCCACACAGTTGACCTCGAACTTGTTGTTCATGTATGACCCATAATACTTCCCTTATTGCTATTTGCAACACAAGCTTGTGCATTTCAGCCCAGTTCTCCCCTACGCTCTTCTGCATGGTGTCCATTTTAAAATAGTAACCATCAGGAATAAACTCTGACTTATTTTCTGAGTATACGTCGACATATATATCTGTTATTGTCTCGTCTTTCAGTTGTAAGTCCATTAGCCTTCCATTTAGTCACTTCTGCCTGACCCCTTGTCAGTTCCAGTTTTCCTGAACCATTACATCAAACAGTGTGCCCGGTAATTGAAGCTCAATTTCTTCGTCTTTCTCTTCACATTCTGCTTCGTGCAGTGACCTATGATAGCGGAATCGTTTTACTACACTGTCTGAAAACATGCCAGGTTATTTACCTTTTAACTCTTCAATTCCTTGGTCTCCGTTGGTGTCTCCACAACACTGGTGGCACTCCCACATTGGATACTGATCTATAGATCCCAAGAAAAAACTGTATTCCTGGAACTCACACTCGATTACTACTCCAACTTGTCTTGAGTTTGCTTTCCAAACTGATCTTACAATGTACGCTAAATTCCTGTCGAACTATCCCACAAATCACTGTTCTCTCGGGTAACATGTCAGAACGTGTGCAAAAACATTCACTTCTCGATCCTGTATCTCTGAAAATAGTAACATATTTCCCTTATCTGTGTGTTCTTTCTGAGTAAACTTTACCCAGAGAGATGAATTATTTTCCAGGTCAGGGACTCACTCCATACCCAGCTCGTATATGAGCTGTGCACTATCCAGTAGCTCCTCGATTTTACTTGGGGGCTTCTCTTACTACATTCACGAATGCCAATGGCTTAGCGTCTTTCATCACATCTTTTCCCAAAGTAGCTTAATTTAATGACCAGTACAGTGACTTCATGTGTCCTCCTTTACCACAGTGGAAACACTTGCCGGATATCACTTCCTTTTCCTCCTCTTGGGCTTCTTTGTTAACCTGTTGTAGACTAGTGCCAACGTGCTCTTAGTTTTGTTTTGTAGATTGAGATCAGTACTTCTCCAAATTTCTGTCCCTCACAGGATGGAGTTCTTGTCAAAAGCTGAACGTTGCCTTATGCAACATTGCGTATTCATCTGTCATCTCTGCTGCTATTCTCGCTTATTGGTTATTGTTCATCCACACAAATTCTTGTCCTCTCTGAGAGTGAGTTCTTCAAAACTCCTCCAGAAGATTAATCTCTCTGATAGCCACGTCAGCCTTGGCTATTGTAACTATGGCAACCAAATATCAAAATTACGATTTTTAATTCTATCGAACTCAACATAGGTCTGACCTTGTTCCTTCCTTAATTTTCTCAACCGCTGTCGATACGCCTCTGGTACGAATTCATAAGTAATCAAAACCAGACTGCTTGACATCTTCATAATCAGGTCAGGCAGCATCCAGGGAACAGGAGAATCGACGTTTCGGGCATAAGCCCTTCTTCAGGAATTCCTGATGAAGGGCTTATGCCCGAAACGTCGATTCTCCTGTTCCCTGGATGCTGCCTGACCTGCTGCGCTTTTCCAGCAACACATTTTCAGCTCTGATCTCCAGAATCTGCAGACCTCACTTTCTCCCCATCTTCATAATCACTTGACCACTCAACTGACAGCACTATAAATACCTCACTCGCTCTGCCTATCAACCTAGTTTGAACGAACATTTCCCACAATTCAAACACTCCAAATGCCGAGTCAATTGTTCAAATGAAATAAAGAAGACTTCTAAATAATTCTCATCAAAATGTGGATGCGCTTTAACATATTTGTGTGTATCACAATCTTCTCTCTTCATATCCACATGGTTAACTTGACTTTCCTGGATATGGTGCAAATTCTGAAGATTAACTTCTCCCTCCTTTTCTCTTTATTTTCTCGCTCTTCTTTTTTTCCCGTCTTCGATGTGTCCTTGTTCAACTCAGCGCCTTCTCTTTATTTCTTTTCACTCTATTTTTTCCTTCTCTTACTCTTTCTGTCTCTTCTCACTTCTTTCTATCTCGTATCACTCTCTCTCTCTTTGTGTCTCTCTTTCCTTTTCTTTATCTTCTATCTCCATTTTCCGAACATGTAATATAAGTGTTTTTTCTAACTCTGCTGCACTTGTTTGTTTCTCTGACAGACCGACCTGCTTGATTAACTCCCTAGCCCTTTCAGTATTACATTTGTCCTTTGTTAAACCACATTCTAACCTCTTTGCTAATTTAAAACTTGTGTCGTATTTCTGTCTTTCTGAACTTTACCAACATATTTGAGAATAGTCTTCAAATCCCAGAGCGATGTTTGCAATATTAAAGCCAATTATCTCACTTTCTATTTAACCGAACACAAGTCACCGAAATTAAAATCTCACCTTCACTTTTTTTTAAAGATGTGAGCCACTAATTGGCATGTGTTTACATTTTTTTGGATCTTTCCAACCAAAAATCAACTCAAATCTCTCCAAATCCAGATTGGATTTGTCTAAAACCGTCGAAACCATGGATTCGAGCCCCAAACTGTTTCGACACGGCGGTGAGCACTTCTGCTATATGAAGGAATCACCCAAAAAATCCCATTTCACTTCATAATCTGGTAAAGTAGGAGTGACAGAAAACTCCTAATTTCCACTGTAAAAAAACAATTTGTCTCTTAACTCTAAAATTCATCATTAGACAACAAAGAATTTTAATTCTAACCCACATTCTCTTAACATTTTCTGACTTGAAACCCAAAATAATATACTGATGCAAATATGCCCTAATTAAAGTTACGTCAAGCCACTATTACATTTAAGATAACATACCGTAATAAAATCATTAGACCTAAAGAGAAATCAACATTGGTAAATAAGAATATACGTGAGGCATAATACAGGAACAGAAGGGAGTAAGAATATATGAGATCAAGAACGTAACAGCATAAGAGAATAAGAAATTAGAAAAGACAAATGGAGATAACGATTCCAAACAAAAGACACAGAAGATGAAAAATCTTAAGAAAATAAGTGTACAGGAGTAATTCGATAAGAGAGTAAGATCATCAGAAGGTATGAGAAAAAGAACTGAAGAGAATTCGAGCACAACAGAATAAGAGAATAAAACAAGAGAAATCTAAATCTAAGGAATATAAGATAATTTCGAGGAACACACTGAGACAAATGCAACTAGACTAAATGGAATTGACGTTTGTAACTAGGAAGTGTTAGCTGTTGTGCAAAGTGTGAAAATAGATGAAACCCCTGTGCCAGAGGGTTCGCTGGGAGCCAGCGAGGAGAATACAGAGCCTTAATTTTGGTCTTTGTCAAAGGAATCGTGCGAGACGACTGGAGGGTTGCAAATGTTATTCCATTGTTCAATAAGTGGAGTAGAGGCAACCCTGGTAAATATTGACAAGTGCACATTTCTTGGCTTATGGGTAAAGTCTTGGAAAAGGATAGAAGAGACAGGATTTATTACCATCTGCAGAGGAATAAGTTGATTCAGTATTATCAATACAGTATTATCAATACAGTATCTAAAGTGTACGCCATGCGCCACAAAACTTATTGAGTTCTTGAGATGGTGACCACACATGTGGATGAGACTGAAACGATTGATGTGGTGTATATTGATTTCATTCAGGCGTTTTATAAGGTTCCAGACGGTCGGCGATTGCACAAAATACGGAGGCATTTTGCCTGGTGTGGCGTGAAGATCTCATGAGGAAAGGCTGAGGGACATGAGGCAGTTTCGTTCGAGAGAAGAACGTTATAGTTGACTTAATAGAGACACACAAGATAATCTGAGGATTACATAGTGTAGACAGTGAGAGCCTTTTTTGCTCTGATGCTGATGACTAACACGAGAGGACATAGGTTTAAATTGAGGGGTGGTAGATGTACGACAGATGTGAGAGGTAGTTCCATTACTCAGAAGGTAGTAGGGGGGATCGTGAAACGCACTCTCTGCAGTAGTTTTAGACTCCTCAAATTTAAGGGCATTTAAATGGTCTTTCGTTAGACATGGGGATGAAAATAAAAAGTGTACGATAGATGGACCTCAGACATGGACGAAATGAGAAGCGCAACATCGAGTTTCGAAGGGTCTATACTGTGCTGTGATGTTCTATGTTCTGAGTTCTAATAAGAAAATCAGAGATTAAGAGAATATTTCTCTGAAGGAATAACAGAATAAGAGCATGAGTACAAAGGAGAATGAGCCCAAAAGACAATGAGATAATAACATATGAACGAATAAGACATTCGGGAATGAGAACTTAATAAAAGTATGACAAAGAATAGAAGAACAAAAGTGAATTAGAACAGGACAGATTAACATAGTAAGATAATGACAACATTAAGTAATATGCGCATCAGGACATAAGTGAACATGAAAATAAGAACATTACAGAACAGGAAACTAAGATAATAAGAGCGTCAGAGACAACATGATAAGAGCATATGACACACAGAAGGAGTAGAATAAGTACGCAAGACATTTTATAAATATTAAACTCAGAACAGAAGAGAATATAAACACAAAACAAACGAGAAAAACACATAAGTGAATACGAAAATAAGAGAGGAGAAATAAATGAATTTAACAGAACAAGAACACACGGGCGCATGAACATGGGAGAACAAGAAAAGACGTACATATAAAAAAAGAGTGACAGAATTCGAGATCAAAAGAATAAGAACATAAGTGAGGAATAAATATGTGAAGAGGGATATAACAGAAGAAGAGAATATGAGAATGTAAGAGATGGAGAACATAAGAAAATAATACCAGAACAAAACGAAAACATAAGATAGGAACAGCATAAGGGAATATGTGCAGATGCAAATACGAAAACAAAACACAAGTGAGTAAGCAAATAAGAGCGTGAGACTGTGAGAACAACAGTGAACAAAAACATAAGGGAACAACAACATCAGACTATAAGTCCATATATGAATAAGAACATAAGAGAATGGGAAGGCAAGACAATGATAATGTTAGAAAATTTGAGCAGAGTTATATATGCGAATAAGAACAAAAGGGAAGAAGTTGATAAAATAAGAAGAACCTATGCGAATAAAAGATAAAAGAATGACAACATACGAGTATAAGAGAATAAGAAAATAAGAAACTTTATGAATATGCAAATATGAACATAGAATAAAAAAAAACATGAGATCTAAATCGAGAAAAACAATCTAAGTGAGTAAGAACATAAGTGAGTATAAAAATAGGACCATAACAGTATAGGATCACAGTGGAATAATTAAACAGGAGAACAGAAACAGAAGAGCATTAGAGAGTAAGCACATGAACCAGAGAATTACATAAATGGAAAATACGAAAATAAGTGAATAGGAACATAAATATACTAGGACATACAAAGTACAGTAGAGTTTAAAATGTAAGAGTATAAGAACGTACGATGGTACGAGAATAAGACCTTCACAAAACAAAAGCAAAGTGCTTTTGTGAACAAGAAAAGGAGTACATAAGATAAAATAATAAGAACGGAAAAGAAATCAATCGATGTGAACAAGAACATAAGAGAGCAGCAACATGGGAAAATAAAAGAAAAAGAACAGAAGAAAAACACACAAGATCATTTGAGAATAAATAAAGAATATCAGAATTAGAGAAAAGTAGAATAAGAATGTAAGTGAATAAGTAAATAAGATTATTTATGATTAGCAAAAGAAGAACATAAGAGACTAAAATTGGGAGATTAAAATAGAATTCAAAGTAATTGACTAAGAACATAAGTGAGCAGAACATAGGAACGTCAAGCAGTAAGAACATAAGAGAGAATAACACGGATAGTCATAAGAATGTAAGAATTTGAAACAGACAAATTAAGAATATGTTTAGTGACATATGAACATAAAAGAAAGAAAACAAAAGATTCGTATAGAATATGAATATTAGAAAAAGAGAATAAAAGAATTTTAACGTAAGAGAAAACGAATTGACGAGAATAGGAATACGTGAGAATACAACATAAGGCAATAATAAATAACAGCATAAAAACGTAAGTGAATAAGAAATTTAGAGATGAAGACGATAACACTCCAAATGAATAACAGAAGAAGAGAATGAGGACATAAGAGAATGACAGTACATGAGAATAAAATAATAAGACAATAAATTAGGAAGAAAATAAGGGAATGAAAAAACGACAACAAAAGAGGATAAGTACATTAACATTGGAGAATAAGAACACAACCAAATAAAAACGTAAGTTAATAAAGAAAGAGAATAAGTACAGAAGCAAATCAGAACAGAAGTAAATATGCAAATAAAACATTAGGGAATAGTAAGGTACAATAATAATATCATAGGTGAACTATAACACAAAGAGAATAAGACCATAAGAACATGTGTAAATATTCAGGTAAGAACGTTAGTGAATGAAAATTCACAAAAAAGAGAAAAACAGCATATCTCAAGACCAACATAACATATCAGGAATATATGAACATTTTAGAAAAAAGAACACAAGAGGATAAGCACACAGGAGAACAAGAACATCACAGCACAAGCCATTAAGAACATGAATACTCAAATTCAAGACCAAAACAATAAGAATAACACTGACTGATAAAATAATACAATAAGGATATAAGAGTAGAACAGAAAACAGAATATCAGAGAGGAAGAACATAAGAGACTAAGAAAACAACAGAATAAAAACATAACATAATGAGAATATAATGGAATAAGTACAATAGCGACTTAGAAAATAAGTGTCTCGGTGAATAAGAACAAAAAGAGAACATGAAGATAAGGCAGTACAAACATTAGTGATTAACAAGGTCAGAGCTTAAGATCATACGGAAATAAGAAAATAACACCGACATAGCATTTGCGAACACTAAAATGAGAACAAGACAAGAATAGAAAAGATAGAGACGTTAAAGGGGACATAGGACAGTAGAAACATATGAACAGAATAGAATAAAACACAAGAGAATAAAAACACGCAAAGACAAGAACAGACGAGCATAAAAGAACAAGAACATCTCTAAAATATTTCAAGAGCAAAGGAATAAGAACATAAGTGATTGGTAAAATACGCCCGTAAAATCATGGGGAAGAATGAAGGAGAAAATAAGAGACAAACAACATAAAAACACAAGAGAATAAGAATAGGACTGAATAAGAATATAATATAATGTGAACATAAGGTAAACAGAAAATAAGAAAATATTTGAACAAGAACACAGGTGTGTGTGACCGCGAGAACAAAAGCGAATTAGAATACACGAAGGCAGCACAACAAAAGTGAGTATCCAAATACAGACATAAGGGAATGTGAAAGTTAGATAATGAGAATATAGGTGAATTCGAACATACATCAATATGTGAATTAGAACATAAGAGAATAGCATTGTGACTAAATAAGAACCAAAGTGAATGACGAGTTAAAACATACGAGAATAAGGGAATAAGAACATAATAACATTTATGATCATAAACTTAAACGCATAAGATATAAACATTTTAGAACTGAAGTGAAAAATCGAAAAGTGAATAAGAATATAATATAGAGACATAAGAGAATAAGAACATTGGAGAAGAAGACTGTGAATAACAGAATCAGAACATAGACACATGAATGAATAAGGTCATGACAGTTAGGATGTAAGCAAATAATACAATAAGAACATCAGATTAAATGCATGAGAACACGAGAGAATAAAAACAAAACAGAGAAAAGATATAGCACTCAGAGAACGAGACAATAAGAACATGAGATCTGAATATCATAACAATATAAGACATAACAAACTAACAGAATGAAAAATGAAAAAGACAATAATAGAACAGGAGTCCATGAGAATGCAACATAAACCGTGGTGCACTGATATACGTGTTTTTGGCGATAAAGAGCAGAGGCAACAACAAAGGCTGAGTCGAAACCGGAAACAATCACCAACCAGGAGTGTTCTCTAGCAGTCGGGGAGCTCTTCAGTGGTCCAGCACATTCGGTCTTGAATCTTCGGTTGTCCATCCTCCAAGGCTGACTGCGAGCTCGGCAAAAATGCAAAGTGGCCGTGGAGAGGCTGCCAGCCAAGTTTGGTCCCCATGGGGATGGCGTCAAGCATAAAGTTGAGTTCATGTCACACTACAGGTGACCTCACTGCATTGAGATTTATCTCACAAACATGCACACAAGTGCAAGCACGAGCACACGCGTGCACGTAAACACATAGGCGCGTGCGCACACAGACACATACAGCCATAGACCTGGACACTCACACAAACTTTCCCTCACACAAAAGCTCTCCCTCATGCGCACATACATATATCCCCACACTCAAATCCATGCACGCACCCTTTCAATAACATATACCCCATTGCACACACATACACACACGCTCTCATGGACACTCACGTGCCCACATACACACCCACATGAACACACTCACTTGGCCTACCCTGCACTCACACATATATAAAGTTTTTTGTATGAATTTGTACTTGCTGCACAACATTTTATTTTGCGCGAAATCTGCATTATTCGTTTAAGATTCTGCAAATCCCATTTTAGAAATGCAATCAGTCTGAACGAACATTGGGACACAGACTTTAACCTCACACCTTCAATGCATTATCTGATCTAAAATGGCTCCTATTTTTAAAACTGTGTTGATCATATAACATTTTAAAAAACCTGGGATTTACATATGAAGGAACTGAAAATAACATGATTATTCCGAATGATAAAAAACTAAAGCTAATTTTGTTTAATATTTAATTCCATGACAATTTAATCTTGTTGCTTCAAATTCTGTGTCCTATGATTCTGGTCCACAACCACCTGATGACGAAGCAGCGCTTCGAAACATAATGCTTCCAGGGAAATCTGTTCACCTCCAAACTGGTGTTGTGTAATTTAAACTTGACCCATTGTGAAAATAATAGAATAAGCACATACATAAGCAAGCGAATAAGAGAATAAGAATGTTCGAGATTATGAATAAGAGAATATTAAAGGGTGAGAAAAACGTAAGAACAGAATGCACAATTACCAAGTAAGAGATTGAGAACATCAGATAATAAGTGCAAGAGGTAATAAGATAATAAGAATATAAGAGCGTAAGAAAGTGAGAATATAAATGCAAAAGAGATTAAGAAAAATACGAGAATAAAAATAGAAAAGAATAAACTCTTAAGATAATGAGCACTCCAGAGAAAAAGCACAAAGGTGAATGAGAAAATAAGGACATAAAGGAAGTAGAACGTAAGCGAATATGCGAATAATAACAGAAGGTTACATGATTTTAAAATAAGAAACACAATCGAGTTTAAAATGGAGGAGGAGAATAGCAGAGGAGAGTAATATGATTAGACCTTCAGATAAATGAGACGTCAGAGCATTTATAAATAACAAAATAAATGCAGAAATTAAAATTATAAGAATTAAAGAGCAATCAACATAAGTGCAAAACTACGTAAGTGAGGAGGAACAGAATAACACCAGAGAGCATGCTCATAAAATGTGATGGGGATGTGATGGCTTAATTGTATAATCAGTGGACTCTAAATCAATTGAACCATGATAGAATGTGGAATTTGATTTCAACAAATATTTGGAATTAAAAATCTAATGCCTGCTTTATATCCATTGCCTCTGCTCGAAATAAAAACACCATCTGTCTCACCAGTGCCCTTTCGTGAAGGAACTTGTCAATACTTACCTGGTCTGGCCTACATGTGACTCCAGCTCAGTAACAAAGTGGCTGACATTCAGCTACTCGCTGGGCTATTAGGGATGGGCAATAAATGCTGCTTCACCAGCGATGCCCGCATCCTCATAAAGAATACAGAGAAAAATAATAAGTCAAAAAAACATAATATCATAAGAGAACAAAGCTTTCAATATAAGTACGAGAGAACAAGATAACAAGAAAATAAGTTGAGAAGACCATAAGACGATTTATAATCATGAAAAGAAGAATATAAGGAAACAGAGTTTGTGAGAAGATTTGTCGCTCGTGTGCTCATTGTTGGCCGAGCTGGGAATTTGTGTTGCAGACGTTTCTTCCCCTGTTTAGGTGACATCCTCAGTGCTTGGGAGCCTCCTGTGAGGCGCTTCTGTGATGTCATCACTATAAATGCCGGAGGAAACATCACAGAAGCGCTTCACAGGAGGCTCCCAAGCACTGAGGATGCCACCTCGACAGGGGAAGAAATATCTGCAACACAAATTCCCGGCCCGGCAAAAGAACCACAACAATAAGGAAACAGAATAAAAAAAGCAGATAAATGAACAAAGGTGAAAAAGTATATATGTGAAGCGGATTATAGAAACAGAAGGTAGTAAGAACATAGGATAATAAGAGCTTGAGAAACACAATTAAACTTTTAGACGAAAAACCTAAGAACGTAAGAGGATCACAACAGAAGAGAATGCGAGTACATGAACAGTGGAAGAAATTAATAAAACACAGAGAATATAAGAGAACAAGAATAGACGAAAATAGGAATATTGGAGAATAAGAGAATTGGACCATGAGAAATTAAGTTCATCAGAATATAAGAGAATCTGCATCTAATAGAGCAAGACACAAATAAGAATCTAAGATAAGAAAATAAAAACATAATCGTCTACGAATGTGCGAGATAAAGAGAACAAGGCTCGAAGACAGTAACAGAATAAGAGAATGAGAATATTAGGGAATGTGAACATAAGTGAATAGGAGAATAAAAATATAACTGAGTAAGAACATAAGGGATTGAGAACATGATAACAAAAGAGTTAAAATTGTAATAAGAATCAAATAATATTAACAGAACAAATTAAGAATGCAACATCATGGAAACATAAGAGCGTAGGCACAGAAGTGATTCAGAACATAAGACAATACGACGGTAAGATAACAAAAACATGTCAGAATCGCATCCTTAGTGAATATGCGATTGAGGATATAAGTGAAAGCAAAGATGATAGAATAAGGACATAAGAGACTAACACAATAAGACCGTAAGAACAGATGAGAATAAGGTAATTAAGACATAAGATGTTTGATGAATATGAACATCAGAACATAAGATTAGAAATGAAAAGAATAAGTAAAAACCAACTTAAGTGAATATGACTGAAAGATCGTCGGAACAAATTAATGTAATAGAATAGGAACAAAAGAGAATAAGAACGTAGAACAAGATAATAAGAGCTTCAGAGAGTAAAAATAAATAAAAGAATTCAAGAACAAAATAATTAGAACACAAGTGAGCAATAGCATAAAGGAACAAGGCTATAATGAATGAAGAGAATTTGAGAATATAAGAAAGGAAGAACAGGAGAACATACGAAAACAAGAACAGAACAGAATATAAAACAAACGATAACGACAGGGTGACAGAATAAGTACAAAGAAAATACGATCATAAAACATCATTAAATAAGAACACAACAGCGTGAGGACAGGAAACAAATGCGAATGAGAACATCAGAACACAAGTGAATCAGAACATTTATATGAATCTGCGAATGAGAACATAAGAAAATGCAAATTGATGTTAATAGAAACTTAGGAGATAAAGAACATTGTGAATGAGACCATAATAGAATTGGAAGGCAAGGTCATAAGGAGTAAGTGAATTTGAGCACAACTGATTAGGTGAACAAGAAGGTAAGAGAATAGGGTGGTAAGATAATACGAACCCCCTGCGATAATAACAACATAAAAGCATACGAACATATGAGAACAAATGAATAAGAAGATAGATGCAGTTATGGATGTGAAAATAAGAACACAGCAGAGTGAAACATAAGGTTCAAAGAGAAAAACAGCACAAGTTCATAAGAACATAATGGGTAAGAACATAGGAACGCAAGTGACTCAGAGAATAAGAACATATTGGATCAAGAAGATAAGAGCATTAAAGAATTCGAATATGAATAAGAAAATTAGAGAAAAAAAGAATAAAAACATAAGCAAATAAAAACAGAAGAGAATAAGGACATCAGACAATCATAGACTAAGAAAATATGATTAGAAAATAAAAGATTGAAAATGAAGAGAATAATAGTGCAAGCCGAAGAGAACAAGAGAATTAGAACATGAGAAATAGATATCATCAGTCTTAAGGCAATGATAATAAAAAAAAAAGACATCAGTAAGTGAATAACCGAATAAGAGTAAATGAGAACACAACAGGATCCAATGAGAACATAATAGAATAAAACAAAAAGAATATTCGGGAGTAAGAACATAAGATTACTCGAGAGTAAGACCAGCCAATGGTAAGTACAGAAGAGAATACGATAATAAGAATGTAAGACATTAATATGATCATATCATGAGAGAAAAAGAGAATAAGATAATGAGAACCTAAGGGAATAAATACATTAGATAAGGTTACAATAAGAATATGAGTGAGAAATAACATAAAGGAATGAGACAATAGGAACAAAGGAGAATAAGAACATGCGAACAGAAGAAAAGAAAAAGAGCACAGAATAAAAACATAAGATAGTCAGGTCATAATTACACAACAGAATACGGAAACAAGAGCATATGAGAACCAGAACAAAGTGAATATGCGAATAAAAATACAAACGAACCAAAACTTAAATAATAAGTACATTGGAGATTAAAAAGCTAAACGCATATGAACATAGGAGAGTAAGACAATAACATCATAAGAGAACAAAACAAAGAAAGTTGAAACTTTATTGCTGGAACAGCACAGCAGGTCAGGCAGCATCCAGGGAACAGGAGATTCGACGTTTCGGGCACAGGCCCTTCTTCAGGATTCCTGAAGAAGGGCCTGTGCCCGAAACGTCGAATCTCCTGTTCCCTGGATGCTGCCTGACCTGCTGTGCTGTTCCAGCAATAAAGTTTCAACTTTGATCTCCAGCATCTGCAGACCTCACTTTCTCCAACAAAACAAAGAAAAACAACTTATGAGCAAAATAGAATAAAAAGTTAAAATATGAGAATTGGAGAATGAAAGAATAAGAACGTAAGTGAATAGGTAAGTAAGAACATTCATGGTTTTGAAAGATGAACGTAAGAGAATAAATCATAAATCGTAAGGGAAATCAACTGAGGTGAATAAGAACGTAACTTTGGCAGATCATAGGAGCATAAGGTTGTCAGGACAGAACTGAACAAGGACATGGGAGCATGAAATTGAAAGACCCGATACATACCACAAGTAAAACCAATATATTTTACAAAATGCCTTGCAAGAATTGTAACAAATACTAGATTAGATGCCTTACATTATGGAAACAGGCCCGTTGGCCCAACAAGTCCACACTGATCCTCTGAGGAGTAACCTACCCAGACTTATTTCCCTCTGACGAACGCATCTAATCTATGCACAATTTTAGCATTGCCAATTCACCTGACCTGCACGTCTTTGGAATGTGGGAGGAAACCGAAGGACCGGAAGGAAACACAGGCAGACAAGGGGAGATTGTGCAAACTCCACACAGACAGTCGCCTGGAGCTGGAATCGAACTTGGGACTCTGGTGCTGTGAGGCAGCAGTGTTAACTACTGAGCCACCGTGTCGCCCCAAGCTACGTTGGAGAAACAGGCAGAAATCTCGCCACCAGGAAACATGAACATCAGCTCGCCACACAACTAAAGTGTCCACTCTCCCAAATATCCTTACACACGGATGACGAAGGACACCACTTCGTCTGGGACAACACATGCGTCCTAGGACAAGCCAAACATAGGTATGCACGGGAATTACTGGAGGTATGGCTTTCCAACCGGAACTCTGTCAACAATCACATAGACTTGGATCCCATTTACCACGCCCGGAGAAAATAGAACAGGAAATGATTTCACCATAGGAACTGACATCACTGCAGGAAATTACATCACCAATTCGAGGAAACTCAAACATCGAAAAAGAAAATGAGCATCGCTACCAGTGATTCTTTTGAAGGTTCACTGAAGTCGTTACCTGGTATGGTGACGAAACGTCTGATAACGAACCTTCCAGATCAGCGAGCAAACCTATATCTATCCAAACAGAATAATCATTTAAGTACATAACAGAATAAGAAAATAGGACCACAATAAAATAACAGCATAATAGATTAAGAATATAAGGGAATCCGAATCTAGCATTAACATGTAATACAAGAATAAGAACATTCATGAATGAACAGTAATGAATAAGCGAAAAAGAGCATAGTAATAAAAGGATAAGAAGTGAAATGCATTGTAGAATAAGAAGATAAGGGAAAATAACTGTAGGGAATAAGAACTGAAGAGGATAAGTAATTAGGAAAAAAGAGAGTAAGAGAATAAGAACAATACAGAATAGCGGCAGGAGAAGAACATAAGAATATAAGAGAATAATAACATAACATAAGTCAAACATAATATAACTTACCGTCGTTGAAGAGCCTCTCGGAAAGAGAGATAACAGTACAATCGAGTTTCAGACAGCAATGGAGGGTGAAGTGATGTCATTTGAAATCAGTGAATTATGCTAAATCACGGGAAGTTATGGAATGAAGAAGGATCTGGCTAAATTAGACGAGGAAAACAAGTTATACGGCGAAATATCTGAGGAACACTGGAGGACTTTAAAAGAGATATTTTACAATGTTCATCGATAGTACATTCTGGTCGAAAAGAAAGATAACAGCGGTACGAACAGCCAGCCTTGGACAATCAAGGAAATAATGGAAGGGATCCAATGAAATGTCCAGGCTTACAAAGAAGCCGAGATTTCTGTGAAACAGGAAGATTGCGAAACTTTTTTTAAAAACATTAAGCAAGCAACAAAGAAATGAAAGCTCGATTTTAAATGTAAACCAAACACAGAATATAAACAAATGCAGGAAAACTGTGATTTTTATAAATATTTGAACCGGAAAATGGTTACTGAAGTGGATGTAACTGCCTTGCAGGATGAGAAAAGAGAAATGATACTGGTTCATGATGAAACAGCTCAGTGCACAAAGTAAAGAATCACACAACACCAGGTTATAGTCCAACAGGTTTAATTGGAAGCGCACTAGCGTTTGGAGCGACGCTCCTTCATCAGGTGATAGTGGAGGGCTCGATCATAACACAGAACTTATAACAGAAATTTACAGTTTGATGTAACTGAAATTATACATTGAAAAATTGATTGTCTGTTAAGCCTTTCATCTGGTAGAATACAGTGATAGTTTCACTTCTTTCATGCGTAAATCACAAAACCTTTTTTCTTTTAAGCTGCATTCTTGGGTTAGCTGTTAACAATGGTGATAGCGAGACAATATGTTGAAGGTGTTCGGCCCCTATGTTCTCTGTCTATGACCTGATGTTTAGATTGATTCTAAACTAAAAAGTGAAATAACAGAGTTTTACATAAATTCATGCAGTTTTTGAGATCAGAGTTCTACATGAATGCATGCATTTTTGAGCAAAGTACACTGTAACTCTGCAAGTGTAAATTCATACCACAAACTATACGTGTGCATGTGAGTAAATTAGAGATTACGAACACAAGAGAACAAGAATATCATGGAAAATGAATACAAGAGAATAAAAACAGGAGAGATGAGGAACAGATATTAACGATTGAATACAAACACATATGAAAAGTAGATTCTGAATATAAGTGAATAGAATCATCATTGAATAAGAGAATAAGATTACCAACCAAGAAAAAAGAGGATGGTATATAAGGCAATAAGGACATAATGGAAAATCGCAGAAGAGAATATGTGAAAAAAATGATAAGAATATGAGAGTAAAAGATCGTAAGAAAATAAGACAGTACGAATCTAATAAAATAACACACGAGTACAAGAATAAAGTACATGAGTAACAACATACATGAATATGAATACAGGTCTAGAAGAACATAAAGGACTAAGAACGCAAGAGAATGAGAAAAGAAAAGAATAAAAATATTTGAATTAATAGCATGCGATTACAATAGAGTATAACAGAAGAGAGTAAGTACAGAGCCGAATGAGAAAATAAGAACAGCAGAGAATAATGGAACATGATAATGAGCACAGTAAAAAAAAAATACCTAACAGGATCGGAAAACAAGAACGTAAGTTAATAATAACATGAAAGAACGAGAACATAACGATAAAACTGAATAAGAACATAATAACAGAAGAGCACAATAAGACAAGTACATAAGAAATGAACAGCAGACTGAATAAGAAGAGAGGAGAATTGAATCAAAAGATCGAAAGTGAAGAAAATAATGAGAACATATGACCATAAGAACATAAGAGAAGTACCGAACAGAACATCAACACAATAGAATAATAACACAAGGAACTCAGTAAAGGTATGAATGACGGAATAACAACATAACGAAATGAGAACAGAAAAGGGTAGGAGATAATAACATCAGACAAAAGAATAGAAGAATGTAATAACTGAGGAGAATAAAAGTCACAAAATAAGAAAACAGGAGCATCAGAGAATATGATCATAAGATGGTAAGCGTAAAAGGGAATACATGAATAACAAAATTGCAACATCTTAACAAAAACATAAATGAATAAGCAATTAAGACATCAGAACATAAGAGAGGTAGACTCGGGGACTGAGGAAACCAGAGTGTGGAAGCCATTTTTTTGATTATGGTTATCCTCTCAGTGGGGGAACTATTTTTCTGAAGTGCCCCTCACCAAGCAGAACAATCGTACTTGGCATGTAGCTGTGAGAGTCTGGCTTGCATGATCCTAGACATAGATTCTTTCCTCTCTCATTAGGAATAATGCCAATGTGCAGCTTCTCTGTTCACGGCGCCTCGGTTTGCCTGCTCAATGTTTCCCCACTGTCATGTATTGAGAGAGCAAGTAGCTTCGTTGCTCGAACATGTTTAGCTCCATATATTAGTTTATGGTCTATTACCAATGTGTGTGGTTCCTCTAATAAAGGACATCTGTTTGACATGTGTAACGGATCTTTGTAAAAAGCATTTTGCGTGATAACTTTCATTCCGGTCCACATTTGTTATACGTAGCACCATTTAGGGCTGATGCCGATAGCTAAACCCTGTTTCAGCAGCTCCTGAGCCCATCCTGACACTTCGTAAGTAATGGTCAGCCTGTGTCTCAGCCTGGTTTTTGGTTCCGACATAGATCTGTAAATTTCTGCTGTGCTTCGGAGTCCTACCGATCCACGGTTAGGACAGAGGTTCTACCTATGATTCAGCTTGAAATAAAATCCTTACTGCTCGCGTTCTGCCTCTCAAGATTTCGTTGAACAACTGGCATTTTCGCTTTCAATGGATGACCTTGTGCGAACCGATGTTAGCGTCATCAATAACTTGAATTGGTGTATGAGAAAAGGTGAGTAATGTGTAGAGCTAATCAAATCGCTAAAATTGATTAAGGGCATGATCCTGACCTGAGCCTGCAGGCTGATCCACTGAGGGAAGACGAAATAATGAAATTATCACATTAAAGTAGTACATTTGGTTAAGGATTTAATCCTGACTTGCCCCTGCTGGCTGTTCCCTTGAGGCAAGGCAAAATAATAGGCAGAGAGTGTCTCTTAATGTATAAATTGGCAAACTCCTGATCTCAGCCTGAAGGCTCATTCCTTGGGGCGCGATGGAAGATGGGCAGATCTAAATGTCTAGGATTAAAAACGTTGCTGATTGCCAGGCTTGGTGAAGCCTTGATGAATTTGTTTGCCTGCAGGTGACTGCTCTGCGTCTGGGACCGCCGAGGTGAGGAAGCGATCGAATCACTCTACAAACAAGATCAAAGTGCAGCCCTGGGTTTCGAGACAATCTCGTGTAGACGGGTCGCCGTACTTTTGCCCGCTCAGAGGAGACTATGTTTTGCCATGGTAAACAGACGAGGTGCAACATTTAAGGTCAGAAATTCAGTTGTTGAGTTTAAGGAAGTGGCAAAGAATGGCAAACCCCGATAAACATAATCGAGATCAGCGCCCAGGGAACTCTTTCGTAAACCCTCCCACCATACCAGCACCCGAATCCCCTATGTTCCAAACAACTACCGTCCCAGACCGGATTGCCGCTGTTATCGCTTGCTAAACGAGCAGGAGGGATGGCCAGGGGCAGAAAGCTGGTCGAAATACTGTTGCAGCTCACGATACTTGTCCACAAGCTCTTCGTGTTAATTTTCAACAGGGTCTAAATTTCTGGAAAGGCCATGATGGTGCAAGCATCTTATGATTTACGGTGATTGATAATTTTAAAAAAAAATTGCTTGTCCGAGGATTATGAGAGATAAATCCAAGTTCACAAACCTTGGATCCGCTCTGAAGTCTGGAGCATGATGCAAGAAGACCTGATCCACTCGAGTGATCAACATTTTTTAATTGGCGAGTTCAAAACTGCTGTACATATAGTTGCATGCCTCAGCATTTCCAAACATTGATGAATTTAGTCCAGGCGACACATTTGACGGCCACTAAAGACTCCATTATATTTCCCCTGGGCCATGAATTAAATCAGAAGCACAGACAATCTGGCGTGAAAATGTTGTTAGAATTGAAACTCTCTCATTTTGACTGTTCTGAAATGTGAATGTTTCATTCCCCGAACGAGCAAGGAAGCAACAGATGCTAAAAAAAAAACTGGAAAAGAATGAAAGTTGACAGAGGGCGAAAGATCCCACCTCAGCGCTGAGTAAGTGAAGCTTGCAGAAAGGGTAACATTTTGTGGTTTGCGTTGAAATCACATTTTCTTGTTGGTCACTGAATGTTTATGTTTTGCTGCCTGGAGCTCGAGGTCCGTGAATGTCTTTTTTTCCCACAAATCATGAATTCAGTACTGTCAATTTCTAAATCGTCTAAGAATTTCTGTTCGCAAATGGGGTGAACAGCGATCTTCTGTTGCGATGGCCAGAACACGACCATGCCGCGATACAAATTACAGGCAAAACACAATATGCCCAACAACTTCGCGATCCATGCACGCCGTGTGCCAACACTCAAGAGGCTGATGGAGATTACATGCACGTGGGGGGCGGACAACCTCAGATGTCCGCCCAGCAACGACTGTTGAGAATTGATTCCAAAGAGGAACCTGGAAAACGTGACAGCAGAACCCGGTACTTCATCTTTCGGACTGGAAACAAGCCAGCTAAAACCCCCGGACCAATGGCAGGCCCTTACTTGAACTATGGAAATGCGTCCACTGAGGAGCGAAGTAGCTGCCTTGGAGCTAACGCAAAGACCAACATGCTTGCATCCACGCATAAGGAAAACTTGCAATACCACTCACTGACTCTCGTTGAGATTTTGGTGTGACCCACCATTACGGAGCCATGTGGAAACTTCCTGCCTAATTTTAGCTGATTATGAGCGTCATCCCACACTTTGGAAAGAGGGGGTTCTCGAACCACTCGCTTGCGTGGTCGGCCATTTCACTTGTTCGCAAATTAATTTCATAGAATTGTCTCGAGTAAGTGTTGCAAATATTGCCTAATAATAGCAAATGTATTTAGAAGATGAGTGGGAACCCTTCCAACGTCTGATACTGCTTCCACAATAGTAGAGGACAAGTGTGAAATATCTGCACAAGTTAACCAAAACTCTTCAAAGTTTATATTCACGGGTACACAAAGCCTTGGGACCAGGGAAAATTGGAAAATAGGGGACAAGGCCGGTACCTGGTTCTGAGAGCAAGCCACACAGTAGTCAAAGTCAAAGCAATATTTCTGTAGACGCACAAATGTCGTTACAAGAGAACACCGCCTCAAAGGGAGCCCAGCTCCCGGTGGGACATATGGAATTGAGTGGGCTCATCGCTCGGGTCCTGCAGCAGCGCCCTACTGCAAGGATTTATTGTCCTTGTTTTCTTTTCACTTCTCGCGGTCCTTGCTAGTTTCATTAAGCAGGTTGTGGATGCTTTGTTTCACTGCTGCTACACTCTGTCCCATTATCATTTCAGCTGATCAGCATCTGTCTGGGTATTCTGGGCACTGAGCCCCAGGCTCCAGACATAACAGCGCTGAGACCTCTTATTCTGAGGGCTATCTGTCCGATTCTGAGCTTCCCTGTCCATACAATCTCTTGGCTCTGCTTACATTCCCCTTTTACTGAAGCTCCTGACCCTGCTCAACTGATTATGTAAAAAAAGGAGAGTTTGCGTAAACGATATTGCTGTTAATGGCTTCCCTCCCGGTTAAGTAATCATTTCGCTGAAATGCCACTCACCCAGCAGAACATTAATCCTTGGCATGCAGCTTTAATAAGCTGTCTCACAGCCTTCTGTACATAAATTAGTTCATCTCTCACGAGAAGGTAATACAGAAGTGTAGCGTCTCTGTTCAAGGCCTCTCCGTCCTCCTGCTTAAGGTTTCACCATTGTGATGTATTACTCGAGCATGTAGCTTAGTTGCTCAAGCGTGCAAAGTCCCGCCAATTAGTTTACAATGTTCCTCTAATCAAGTACATCTGATATTGATCCCTGTAAACAAAATATTAGGTGGTAACTTTCACTCCTGTCCACTTCTGGAATACGTAGCATCAACGAGAGCTGACTCCGAGAGCTGGGTCCTGATTTAGGACATCCGCGAACCATACTGGCACTTTTTATTTAATGGTCAGCCTGCAGCTCAGCAAGGATCTTGTATCCCATCTAACTCTTTAACTTGCTGCTGTACCTCGAAGTCTTACCGAGCCACTGTTAGGGTGGTGAGGCTTCCCACTATGCATCGTGTTAATGCTTAAGGTCTGCCTGCCTAGATTTTGTTCAATAGAAAGGGATAAAGAATAACTGACGAAACGACAAACCAGTCAGTTTGCCTTCGGAGTTAAAAAACTGATGGCAGACCTAACACGGGATAAGGTATATATACAGGTAGAGAAAACTAAAGTAATTCCAGGCAGTCAAACATAGCATTGCGAAAGGCTGTTCATGTCTGAAAAGTTTGGTTCATTTCATTGACGCGGTGACGCAAGCAGCAGATCACGATAACGCTATGGATGCTGTACATTTGGACTTTCATAAATATTTTGATACGGTTCCTCATACCAGGTTAATTACCGAAGGAGGAATGCTCAGGATTGGTGTGCCTCTGGCAGCATGTAATCGATGTTGGCGAAAGGAAATGAAACAGATGATAGTTACAGCTGGTCATTTCTCAAATTGAACATTGGTTGAAAATGGTGTTCCCTTGCAAACTTTGGGAATCTTGCTTTTCTCTGATTTGGAGTTGCTTATTGATCTACAGTTAAAGATGATACGACGCCAGTGAGAGTTTTGAATGTGAGGACGATGCTGAGAGACTTAAGACGGACTTTGAAAATTTGTTGAAACTTTATTGCTGGAACAGCACAGCGGGTCAGGCAGCATCCAGGGAACAGGAGATTCGACGTTTCGGGCACAGGCCCTTCTTCAGGAATTCTGAAGAAGGGCCTGTGCCCGAAACGTCGAATCTCCTGTTCCCTGTATGCTGCCTGACCCGCTGTGCTGTTCCAGCAATAAAGTTTCAACATTGATCTCCAGCATCTGCAGACCTCACTTTCTCCTCTTTGAAAATTTGTTCAAATGATCAGTTACCTGTCAGATGAAATTTAATGCAGAAATCTGTGAGGTACTACAGTTTGGTGTCAGAAACATATATAGACAAATGCGGGCTCAAAAGCACACTTTTGAGATTAGTACAGGAGAGGACAGAATGAGGGTTCATTCCACGTAATTCTCTGAGGTGAACAGATAATTTGAAATATTATTTCAGAAGACTTGTAGGATGTTTGAGGTTTTAAACAGGGATCTGGAGGAAAACAACAAGTAAATAATGATGCCACGTCGCTAAAAATCATTGCTGAGTCCACGTTTAGAGTATCGTTTTCAATTATGGCGCCAATTTAGGCCCTGGAAAGAATACAATGGAGATTTCGTACAATCGTACCAGACAAAAGTGTTTAGCTACAAGGAAAAATTGGAGACACTGGTCTTGTTTTTTTTAGAAGCTGAGAAGATAAGGAGGTGATCTACGATGACGTAATTAAAATTATGTATGATTTTAATTGTGTAAAAAGCATATTTTATTTCGATTAATTAATATGTCAGTGACGTGTCGTAGTAACTTCAATATTGTTAGTGAGACTACGAGGAATGAGGTGAAGAGGAGCTGGCCAAAGTTCAATGGTGCAATATCTTAGCAGGGGTGACAGTGGAGAAACAATGGCGGGTATTTCTGTGTATAATGCAGAATTTGCAGGATCAGTTCATTCCAAAAAGGAAGAAAGATCCTAGGAGGAGGCATGAGTGGCCGTGGCTGACGAGGGAAGTTAAGAAACATATAAAGTTAAAAGAGAAAAAGTATAACGCAGCAAAGGTAAGTGGGAAAACGAAGGACTGAGAAGCTTTTAAAGAACGAAAGAGGATTACTAAGAAGGAAATACGCAGAGAAAAAATGAGGAACGAAGGTAAACTGGCGAATAATATAAAGGAGCATAGTAAAAGTTATTTTAGGTATGGGAAAGGCAAAATAAAATGGTTAAGACTAAAATTGAGCCGTTGAAGACAGAAACAGGAGAAAATATTAAGGGAAAAAAGAAATGGCAGAAGAATTGAATTGGTACTTCAGATCTGTGTTCACTGGGGAACACACAAGCAATCTCCCTGAGGTAACAGTAGCTGAAGGACCTGAACTTAAGGGAATTTATATTTGCCAGGAGTTGGTGTTGGAGAGACTGTTAGGACTGAAGGGTGATAAGTCCCCGGGGCCTGATGGTCTACATCCCAGGGTACTGAAGGAGGTGGCTCGAGAAATCGTGAATGCGTTGGTGATTATTTTCCACAGTTCGATAGATTCCGGATCAGTTCCTGGAGATTGGAGGGTGGCTCATGTTATACCACTTTATAAAAAAGGTGGGAGAGAGAAAGTAGGAAATTATAGAACAGTTAGTCTGACCTCAGTGGTGGGAAAGATGCTGGAGTCTATTATAAAAGATGGAATTACGACACATCTGGATAGTAGTAACAGGATAGGTCAGAGTCAGCAAGGATTTATGAAGGGAAAATCATGCTTGACGAATCTTCTGGAATTTTTTGAGGATGTAACTCTGAAGATGGACGAGGTAGATCCAGTAGATGAGGTGTACCTGGACTTTCAGAAAGCTTTTGATAAAGTCCTACATAAGAGGTTAGTGAGCAAAATTAGGGCGCATGGTATTGGGGGCAAAGTACTAACTTGGATGGAAAGTTGTTTGGCTGATAGGAAACAAAGAGTAGTGATAAACGGCTCATTTTTGGAATGACAGGCAGGGACCAGTGGGGTACATCAGGGATCAGTACTAGGACCGCAGCTTTTTACAATATATGATAATGATATAGAAGATGGTATTCGTAATAACTTGAGCAAAATTGCTGATATTACTAAGCTGGGTGTCAGGGTGAAATGTGACGAGGATGTTAGGAGATTACAGGGTGACCTGGACAAGTTAGGTGAGTGGTCAGATGCATGGCAGATGCAGTTTAATGTTTGATAAATGTACGGTTGTCCACTTTGGTGGCAAGAACAAGAAGGCAGATTACTTCCGAAATGGAATCAATTTAAGTAAAGGGGCAGTACAGAGAGATCTTTGTGTTCTTGTACACCAGTCAATGAAGGTAAGCATGCAGGTACAGCAGGTAGTGAAGAAGGCTAATAGCATGCTGGCATTCATAACAAGAGGATTTGAGTATAGAAGCAAAGAGGTTCTTCTGCAGCTGTACAGGGCCCTGGTGAGACAACACCTGGAGTACTGTGTGCAGTTCTGGTCTCCAAATTTGAGGAAAGACATTCTGGCTATTGAGGGAGTGCAGCGTAGGTTCACGAGGTCAATTTCTGGAATGGCGTGATTACCTTACACTGTAAGACTGAAGCGACTGGGCTTGTATACCTTGAATTTAGAAGTCCGAGAGGGGATATGATTGAGACATATAAGATTATTAAAGGATTGGACACTCTGGAGGCAAGAAACATGTTTCAGCTGATGGGTGAGTTCCGAACAAGAGGACACAGCTTAAAAATACGGTGTAGACCATTTAGGACAGAGATGAGGAGAAACTTCTTCACACAGAGAGTGGTGGGTGTGTTGAATGCTCTTCCCCAGAGTGCAGTGATGGCCCAGTCTCTGGATTCATTTAAGAAAGAGTTGGATAGAGCTCTCAAGGATTGTGGAATCAAGGGTTATGGAGATAAGGCAGGAACAGGATACTGATTAAGGATGATCAGCCATGATCATATTGAATGGTGGTGCAGGCTCGAAGAGCAGAATGGTCTACTCCTGCACCTATTGTCCATTGTTTAAGAGAAATGTCATTACACAAAGAGATTTTATGAGTTGTAATGCATTGGTTGGGAGAGTGTTGAAGCCAGGATACATAGAATGTTTCAAAAGAGAGTTGAATATATGTTTGAAAGGGATGAAGATAGGGGACGACCGAGGCAGCGCTGGACAGTGGTGCTACCTGGGGAGCTCTTTCTGGAGTGGGTGCAGATGATCATATGGTTCCCTTCTGCCCTGCAGAACTCTCTGATTTTGTTATTATTTGCCCTTCCGTTCCTAGACTATGAGTTTGACCCATTGTTTAATAATGCTCACCTACAAAAGCAAGGAAGATTGTACACTTATTTATTTCAATTTCTCCCGGCCCAACCAATCCACCTGTGCTTCATCACACTTTTTATTAAGTAATCTTGAAGTGTGTTGCTGGAAAGGTTCTGCATCTCAGGTACCTTCTATGGAAAAAGAACCAGACTTAACATTCGGGGAGTTCGAGGGGTTTCGATTTCCCAGTGAGATGGGAAGAGTTTAGAGGATATGTAAGGGGAAGGTTATTCACAGAGAGGGCGGTGTGTGCCTGGAATGTGTTGCCAGCGGAGGTGGTAGGACAAGAATAAAGGTGGTCGGTGAGATGTACCTGGACATACAAATGAATGGTCTGGGAGCAAAGGGAATAGAGCCATACAAAATAGGCGGCAGGTTTAGATAGAGGGTCTGGATCACCGCAGGCTTGCAGTTTCGAAGAGCCTGTTCCGGTGCTGTACGTGTCTTTGTTCTTTGTCCTTCGGGTGCAGTATCCATCTTCAAAGTTATTTGCAGTTAGGAAAGATATATATGTTAGAGGAAGTGTGGGGGCGGGGTGCAGGAGTAAACGATAGGTGGGAATGTGCCCAGAGAGTGGGATTGTGCGAAGATAATCCTCACAGAATGAATAGTTCCTAAAGGGGATCGTTGTGGTCAGACAGCATAACACAGTTTTCATAGTTCTGCGGGCAAAAACGAATTCTTGTTATAATATAAGTCGTTCCTAAACCCACACAGGATAGCAAAAGTACAGGAAACATTACCTGTTCTAAGTCGAACAAACCACATAAAATTACAAAAATATATTTCCCAGTGGGGTACATGTAAGTGTACAGCTTCAGTTCTTCAAGGAAAGAGGCGATTTATTGAATCTTAATGAGAACACAATTCAATATATATACCTTTAACTTTAGTCCTTCTGACAAGAGAAACGACCAAATCATAACTCCAAATAGGTTTACGTGATCATTCTTTTCCGTTTCATTCATGGGTCACAGTCAATTCAGAAAAACAAACTGTGGTAAATGATCATGCTGATGACATTTCTAATTGGTTGTTTGCGTCATCTGACTTGTTATGTTGTTACATTCGATCGTTTCTTTTCATATGTACGGGTATATATGTGGTTGTGAGAGGGAAATAATGCGAACATTTCTTCTGGCTCTGTGTACTCTTATCTGTGCACTAAGATGTCTGTGAAGATGGTTCATCCAGTCTTATTTCATTACAGTTGTTCTTGACTTCCTTCCGGAAATATTCCTACACTGAAAGTGCAGGAAAGATGCATGGTACAACAGAAACTCCTGTAATATGACTGCACTTGTTTATACAAACCTTTCAAGTTCCATTAACTGCCATTAAAAGCACATCATTCTGAACTTTTGCAAATAGATCTTGCTATTTAGGATGCACTGGAAGCTGCCTTATTTAATATTGCACAGGAGCACAGGTTGCTTAACTTATACAAGACCTTTTCTTTCAATGCAGCAATATCATAACCCAGTAAGCAATATCTGGATCTTGCTCCTCAGTTTTGTTCTTATTTGACGAATATTTACACACCTGCCTGTTCGATTTCTTGCACATTTCAATACACCCATCTCTTTGGCACTGTCAATACGCATGACTTCCATCACTTCTTCTTCCACATTCCACACTCTCATTTTTTGCCTTCACATGTTTTTTTCCGAATCTCCTCCCATTACCCATCTCACTCTCTGACCTTGTAAGTTTAAATCCCCTCCAACAAATTTTGTACTCTTTGTGATGAGGAGAAGCCCATCACTTTAGGAGAACATTGTTCTTGCGCAACAATGATCCCAGTGACTGAGAAGTCAGAACTCCTCCACTGTATGTCACCCCTGAAGTCATGCTGATGGGTTTTGCGTAAATGGTGAAACACGTAGCATGCAAAACATTTCTAAGATTTTTGCCACATTACTACTATGGATTCGTTTCTGCATTTCAATCTACATCTGAATCCACGGAACGATTCCTTCATGTTCTCCACGCTGTCCATCGCCATTTCATTGGTTCCAACATGTACCCCAATGACTGACCTTTTTACTCTAACTTATGCAATCATTCTCTTTATGATTCAAACACTTGCACCCGGAGACAGGACATCATAAAGTCCTCGCGATGTAGCTGCAAAACTAAATGTAGTTCTTTCTAACGATTGAGTCACACACCATGACTAATCTGCCTTCCAGCCGCTCCGTTTTTTTCCAGCGTCTCCTCGACATAACGGTACTGTGGTTTTCTCACACGTCATCACCCAGACTCACTCAAGTTGCTCAACAAATCGGACTCCAAAATATAATACATGTGACACAGCACCAAAGATACTGTGTTTCCTGCACCTGCTTTCTCTATTCCCTTGGCGAATGGTCACCGGTTCAAGTGCCATCTCTGCACTGCTCCGTGACTGCTTATCACGATGTCACGTGATAACCCTCTGGTTGACTCTTCCAGAAACATCTCTCTTTCTTGAATGCTGCACAGTGCGAAAAGTTGATTCTCCAAGTCAACCACATATTATTCAAGAACTGTAACTGTCTGACACTAAATGAAGATCTGACCATCTTGGATACCTCAGTAATCCAAAACCTCACACGTTTTATATAGCCCAAATATCATAAGCTTTCCCCGAGTTCCTGCCATATTTGAAGATCAAGATGATGCAACATGCTGATGACCTGCTGTCCCTTAAATATGATCAGTCGTTCTAAAGTCTTCTCTTTCTCTCTCTCTCTCTCGTTTCAGCGAGGATGGAGGAAGGGAAGGAAACACTATAGTTATCTAATTTTGGGGCTTCACTGTTTTGTGTCGCTGGATCCTTCAAGGGGCCTTTCACAATTATGATGAGCAAGGCAACCTCTCTCAGAATCCTCAACAGTCTCTTCTCAGTGCCACCTTCTGTTGGATGTTCTTCCTCCTGTTGAACACAACTCTCCTTCAAAATCATTATGAAGTTGGCAAGCGAGGCAGCATTTCACAAAAAGCATCTCAGTCATATGATGCCGTTGCCCTGCATGCCTGCAGGTAAGAAGCAGGACGAGAGTGGTGAACTTGTGGGTATTTACAAGATATCTTCAAGTATTGAGAGCATTGGCGTGCAGATCAAGGAAACTCGCTGGGCAATTTGGGTTGTAATATTTTGTGACTTTACATACGTTAGGGCGAACTGTGAGAAGTGTAAAATATGGGACAATGAAAGTCTGAAATGTCGACAAAGTACGTTTCTGGAAGAGTACATTTCCAGTCGTACCAGATATGGAATTGTCCGGAATCTGGTTCTAGTAAATGAGGCAGGCCATGTGGAGAACAGCAGAATGGCGGAGCATTTGGAAAATAGAAATCAGAAAACGACAAATACTGAAAATTGTTTGGAAGTGGGTCGAAATCAGGCTATGTTTAAGATCCTCGGCTGGATCTTAGGCATCTAAACTTTGAACGTGACGAAGCTGATTAGTCATGCATTATGGTTGATAAATCATTGGATGAGAATGGGAGAATTTCAAAAGAAAGATGAATATGGTGGAAACTAAATATGTGCATATGAGTAATAATTGTAGGCTCCGTAATGATAGAGTGAATAAATCACGATATCGATGGGAATACAAGGAAGAAAAAGGAGGCATATTATACATTCTGCAATATTAATTGTACTAGAAATTTGGAAGAGATTCGGAAATGCAGAAGAGAGGCTAAGGCTGGAATAACGTGAGAGTGAGCTCTGCAGATGCTGGAGAACAGGGTCGAGAGTGTGGTCCTGGCAAAGCACAAAAAGAGCATTCTCTGAAGTTAACCAGTAAAGCTTAAACAGTTGTTAAGAAGTCGTTTTCGATCCTTGGATTTATCAGTGAGGTAAAATGCTGAAAAGGAAGAAGTGCTGCTACACCTCTAAAAAAAACATTTGTCAGAACCAGGTCTCTGGCTCAGTTCCTGGTACCTGACTGAAAGAAGAATATCATAAACCTGGACAGAGGACAAGGGATATTTCCTACAATTATTCCAGAAATGAAAAATTCATTTGGGAAGCAAGGTTAGAAAGGTTTATTCTGCTTGGAGCAGAGAAATTAAAAGATGACCTTATTGGACAGCTCAATATTACAGACAAATTTACAGTGCAACGAAGGACACTCTCTTTCCACAAAATGATGCATTAGAAACAAAGGAGTAAAAGTATCAATATTGTAAACAAGAGAGCCAGAAGTGAGGTGAAGAGAGACTTCTTTACTCATACAGTTATTCGAATTTGGAGTGTGTTGTCCAGGAAAGTGTAAGACAGATTCCATATGACGTTTCAAAAGAGATTTGGATAGACGTTTGAAAGTGACGACGTCAGAGGGCTCCGAAAATCGGCCTGGAGAATAGGCTTCGCTGATTCACTCTTTCGTGAGCTACTTTATACACATTGTGTTTCATAGCCTTCTTTTGATCTACGAAGTTTTATGATTGTATGTTGTTTTAATTTTTATTGTGGTTCATATTTAAACATAATCTCAACATTTTTCAATTGTAAAGGATGCACAACATGTCTTCTTTTGTGTTATATTTCACGTGGAACTGGCATGAATTTATTCGGCGTTTGCATGAAATGATGCATCTTTTCGACTCTCTCCATATGACATGTACCAACTGTTCTAGCCCATCGCCTAACCGTTTCGATTACCTGAGATGCTCTATTTCTTATTGCAGAACTTTTGACAGACAATTGATTATTTTTCTGAAGCTCAGCAGGACTTGCAATAAAACAACGTGCACAGAATCGTTTAGAATTATTGATAAAAGCACAAAAAACAATAAGATTGGTTTCAGTGGTGAAAATTTCCGAACAAATATTTTGTAAAGGAGCTGAGGAGGCCGTTTTCCATTCTGTTTTGAAATATTAACATCATGACGCCTTATTTAAATTTGAGAGGCCACTCACAGATCGAGGTTTTCCATCACATTCCATCACATTTGAACGTTTCGGATCCTTCTGCGTAGTCAACAAGAAACTGAATTTGCTTGACTATTAGCTTTGCTACCTTGAATTTGCTGAGTTTGCACCCACTGCATGCTATTTCAAGAGATTGATTAGGCACAGAGTCGCTCTGCAGGATATGAAACATGACTAGCATTTCTCTCTTCTCAATTTCTCCTGTTTAAATCCAGCAGTGATCGCGCTGAAAGGACACACCAGCACCTTCTTTATCTCCTCTCGGAACTTGTTCTGGGAGATTGCGTATATGAAGACGTTGTTGCAGGAACTGAGCAACTGAAGCATATTAAACATCTCTTGAATTATATACCGTGGGTCATTAAAATCCAGGCCAGAGAAGTAGCCTTCACCTGTAATTCGCACGTAGAGAAAATGCCCGAGATAGCTTGCCCACAAGAGGAGGAAGCTGATGGAGATTGTGAAGAGCAAGACTATGGACTTCTTGCGATTGGCCATCTCCATATCACCACGATTGTCGGCACCCCGGAGCCTCCTGCGTGCTCTGCTGGCTGATAAGATGTGCCTTACGTTCAAGTTGTTCAGAAGCAGGATAAGCAATAATAGGAGAAAAGGTGTAAATGTGTGGTCCAACCAGTCATAGACTTGCCAGATTGGCCAAGTATAGAAGATCACTCGAACGTCACAAAACCAGCCCACTCCATTCACAGTGTACAAAGGTTGATAGATGAAGTAGAAAGGGATGTTCTTGATACAGCTCATGGCATAGGTTACTCCAATCACCAACGATGCAGTTTTCTCCTTGCAGTATCTGGCCTTCAATCTCTGGCAACAAATGGCTACAAAGCGGTCGAAAGTGAAGGCCATGGTCAACCAGACTGAGCCATCCCGGCTGCAACGGACCAGCACTGCACCGAGTCTGCAAGCAAGCGTGGTGGATAGGTAACTGTCCCGAAAGTAAATGCGTCCAATCCTGTTCAGTACAACAGCGGTAATGATGACAATGAAGTCACTCACTGCTATTGCCACCAAATAATAGGTGATGCACCGGGAAAGTCCACACCGTCCTCGGGAGTGGATTGCAATTGCTATCAAGTTTGCTGTGAGAGGTAGAGACAGAGATATGTTATGATACATATGCCACCAGCTTTTGAATCATCTAATGTATTGCTCAAGTTTACCCTTTAAGATTCTGGTTTTGTCAAATCCGTTGATAAATGTTCAACATCCAGTGCTGGATTAATTACTTTTCAGCACATGGAGTAACGCAAACTACCCCTTCATAAATTCAACGCCTCCCCCACCCCACCTTTGACAGTGAACCAATACTCACGTCTCGCTATCAAAATAAGCATCTGCAAAATGCAAAATATTTGCTGCGACGTTTTGATGCATACCATGTCCCATCCATCCAGCAACACTATGTTTGCTGATGTAAAATATGACTACATCCAACAGCATTTCGATGGAACTTTCTAACTTTCCAATTAATGCATATCCTCGTCACGTCAATCGATGTCATATATTGTTATTAACTGAGGTTACAGCTGATCGCTAAGTCTGCCATTTCTTGAATTCCTGATATATGTCCAAAAGTGGTGATGATGTCTTCCACTGCCCATACGATATATTGTGCGATTTCATGTCTCAATGGCTCCATCGTTCCATCTTATTTCCAATTATCTCTGTAATGTTATGAAATATTCAAGCTTTGTGCACTGTATTCTATTTTATCCTTATGTCTCTCATGGTGACCTTCATTTGTTTAAGGTCTCATGAAAGACCCCTTCGTATTTAAGGCAATCCTCTATGGATTAAGTCAAACCCGACGATTTCAAATAGAAATCAAAGATAAGCAACCAACATTCATGATGTCAGTGTCAACCACATCGAACACAAGTAAAATAGGCTGACCCATTTCAAAATCCATACGGAAAATACTCCATTGGTAACATTTTGAATGCGTAATCCATTTTTTAAAATTGCATTTCCACTCAATTCCTCAACCCTTTCTGAAATTCAATGGTTGAACATCAAGTTCTGCAACGACCACGTGCCATGAATGAATAAAGGAAGTCCCCAAATCTCATTAAAAATCTCCATTGTGAACATACTAGACTGCAATATTTGCATCGATCCAGTAATCAAAATGTAGATTGCTATGCCAATAAACTAAATTATATTTGATCTCGCAACTATCGAGTGGAATTATTGTAATATAATAATCGCACAACCCTGTCGTAGTCCGTGTTTCTGCATTACGACGGGATTCTTTTGTCCAACACTAAAAACGAAAACGCAATGCTCTGAAAATACTGGATTAATACTAATAGAACCCCTGTAATTTTAATTTCTAATTCAACCTTAAACTGTATCATATCATAGAATGCAACCATATAAATTACCACGTGCTCACATTAATAAATAATTGAAAATTTTTCAATACATATAAGAACATGAGCTTGATCATGAATAAAAGACGCAACACATTCGTAGCTAAAAAA